>NC_134809.1:47529180-47539180 GCF_046742065.1 Oratosquilla oratoria | reverse complement strand
GTAGCTCGTCTCTTTTAAACTAGAGTCCTTTGCCGTTCAGTATTCTTCGAAAACGTGCAGGTCTCGCATTAGTTAGTTGTAGGTTCGAGTCCCGCACTTCTCTCAGATTCCCAGTTACAGTGACTGTTACCTGCCCCCAACAAGTCTCCTAAACGAATAATAGGTCATGCTGCAGCTACTCAGTGCCTACTTATTTCTATCTTCTAGTACGGTTCTTGCACCCCTTATATTGCCTTCAGTTTATAATACATTTCCCACCACCTTCCGTACCGAATGAAGGCACTTCCCCTTTCATTCTAGCTGCCGCCAGGCGATTTTATTCACCTCAAGTTGCACCCCGTCGAAAAGCACAAGTGTCTCTCTCCATGAGCCGGATGAAGGCCCTTTTCATTGTCGTCAAGTGATTTTATTCATCTAAAGTGCCACAACACTTACATATACCAAACCCTTTCTTCATTTGCATTTTTACATTACCGTGTATTTACTTTTCATAACCCATTTGCAAACGCACGCGCGCACACACACACACAATTATGCAATGCATCATGTGGAGAGGAGAGGGCCGCAATTGGGAAATGTGGAGGGTTGTGCAGAAATGCGATCACAGGATTTTGGAAGAGGCCATGTCCAGCAGTAGACTACAAATGGAACTATGTAGGTTACAATCATTGAAAATTCTCTGAATTATCTTGATCTGGATGCCTAGGTATGATCACTGGAGATTAAGTAAATATAGGCCAAACTTGAAGCCTCATGAATTTTAAGCTACTGTAGGTACACCAGCGTTGTTCCTTATTAAGTAAACTCAAACCCAAAAGGTTTTAAAGACGACATACCTTAACATACCAGAGTTCTATAGGAAAGACCTCATCAATTTCCTTGAATTTCTCTCACAAATCAACACATACCTGTGGATGAAAAATATATACTTTAAAAGATAATTCTCCAAGTAATAATACAAAAAATTATTAATAAACACACGAGGACATTATCGCACACGTACACACACACACACAAACACAGATGATCAAGAGAATGTACATTCGTTTACATCAAAACAGAAACCCAATGCCCACACATTTTTTTACTCTCTTCAAGGTGGAGGCGGCGGTGGAGGATGTGAAGGAGAAGGAGGAGAAGGAGTAAGAACAAGTTAAATGTGTGTGTGTGTGTGTGTGTGTGTGTGTGTGTGTGTGTGTGTGTGTGTGTGTGTGTGTGTGTGTGTGAGAGAGAGAGAGAGAGAGAGAGAGAGAGAGAGAGAGAGAGAGAGAGAGAAAGAGAGAGAGAGACAGAAAAAGGGGGAGCGAGGGAGAGTGAGGGAGAGAGAGAGACAGCACGAGCCCTTGATACGATCACCACGCTGAAGGCAATAGAGCGTCATAAATCAGAGGGCAAAGAGGCATTTACCACGGCCGAAGGGCCAATTGACAATCTGACAGGCGGGAAGGGCCACGACGCCCCCCTATCCCCCCACGCCTCCCCCTCCTCCCTCCCTCGCCTCCACTTTCGCCAAAGATGAAGGAAAAACACGAAGGGCATAAGAACATAATGACGGAGACTGCAAGAGACCATAAAGCCTACTCTAGGCAGTTCCATGTCCACTACCACCTGTCATCCCCATCCATAAAGTTGTCTTACCGTTTCTTAAAACAACCGATAGTTTCAACACTCTCTACATGGTTACCAAGTCTATTCCATTCGTTGGCCACCTTATTAGTAAATAAGTTATTGCCTATTCCTTTCTTAAATCTAAATTTGTCTAATTGAAATCCATTACTGCGAGTCCTACCCTGTTGTCTTAATATGATGACCTTTGTTGCATCACCCTTGGAGGGTCATGTGTGTGCCAAGAAATGTGGAGGTACGAAAAAAAAAGACACAAAGGCCTCCCCCCTCTCTCTCTCTCACACACACACACACAGCTAAAAGCGGCCTTTGGGAGGCGAGTCAAATTCCATACACCACTCCAACTATCGAAAACCCATTCGTTTTCCATCCATCCCATCTTAGAACTTCGTGAATGAAGGGTCACCCCTGTCTCCCGCCAATCTACTGGGCCAAAGACAATGCAGCAAGGCACAGTGTCTCCACAGGAGGGTCTAGGATTACAGGAGGAGAGAAATTATGGGAGGCTAAGCAAGAGGAGATAAAGAAGAGAGGGAAGACGAGAGGGAAGAAAGCCAAACGGGGAGAGAAAACAGAAAAGAAGAGAGAGGGCAGGAAACGGTAGAAAGAGAATGGAGAAGAGAGGAAAGGAGAGGATAGAAGAGAGGAGTCAGTGGAGAGGACAGAAGAGGGGCGCGACTGGGAAGTGTGGAAAAGGAAGACCATTGGATTGGTGAGAGACGAGATACAGAAGTTTGCAGGAGTGACGTAGCGGAGGGTTGTGCGATCACTGTATTTCGGGAGACGCCATGTTCAGCAGTGGAATACATATGGAAGTATACATAGGTTACAATCACTGAAAACTCTCTGCATTATCTTAATCTGGGTGCATATCCCGGGAGGCGCATCACTACACCTACACGCTGACACCAACGCCCCCCCATGGTCTCTCAGAGCAAGCTCCCATGCAGCCGCCCTAACCATCCCATCAGCTCTCGGCAGGTTCGATCAACTTACCCTTGCTAGAGTTCTGTGGTCGCCTCTCCCCTTCGTCTCCTCCATTGGGGGTTGTCCTCAGTTAGAAAAATAGGTGCGGGATCAAGGTCAGGAAGCGCCAGATGCCCATAGAGTTGGGGTTAACGTTCACGAATTATGCAGTTAACAGACCGTGACTGCGTCTCACCTTACAGTCACTGGTATGAAACAAGGTCATCACAGCGGTACCCCATTATTCACAGATGGCGCTTGTTACCAAAGACATCGACACGCCTCTTCAAATCAGCATTCAATATCCATGTCTCACAGCCATACAGCAAGACAGGGAGCACAAAAGAAATAAAGATCCTGCTGCATAAACATCGAAAACGCCATATATTACTGTTGAGTGTGTCCATAACACCATGGGCCAATCCTTTGAAGAACTTCCTGTAATGACCCGCCGTTATCATGCACCACACTACCTAGGTATGTGAAACTTTCCAAGACATTAGCATCTTTGCCCAATGCATGGGTGGACTGAACTGCGTCGTCCAGTCAGCCCCCAATAGCCTGGATGTCTTGCTCCAGGAGATCTGGAATCCAGCGTGGTCTCGCTCTTCTTACAGTGACTCGAGGGCTGCAACCAGGGCCTCCAACGACTCCGCAAGATCTACAACTTCATTGGCAAAGAGTGACCATGTTACAAATAGATACTCCGCAATGACACTGATCAACAACTCTACCTAATACCCTGTACATTGTTGTTGTTGTTGTTGTTGTTGTTATGGACAGTAGTTCACTAAGCTTCTCTCCTGTACACTGTTCATTCAAGCGTTGAAATGTGTAGGTGGAAGGAGGCTACCCTGTTACACTCCCGAATTAACAGGAAAGAATCAGGACACGTCACTTCCACACTTTACAGCAATGACCTGAATGGAAGAAAGAATGGAAGTAAGAAGATGGCGAAGAAGACAAAGAACAAGGACAAGAAGACTAGGAAGAATCAAGCATAAAGATAAGAAATTATGGCGTATACGAAACCCATTGCACAAACGCGTGCACACACGCACACACACACACAGAAAGAGAGAGAGAGAGAGAGAGAGAGAGAGAGAGAGAGAGAGAGAGAGAGAGGGGGGGGGGAGGGTAGAGCACATCGTGAGTGATACTCATTCCCCGCGCCGCCCCTCAACTGTGACAAGAGGATCCGAGATAGAGATCGGGCAGATGAATGGACGTCGGGACATTCCCCCTGTGACTTGTCACTATGTAAAACAAGACAGATTGCTCGATTAGTATGGTAACCCAGGGGCTTTCCCCCGCTCCCATTCCCCCATTCTCCCACCTGCTCCTCCTCCACTCCCTCCTCATCTCCCCCACTCTCTCCCATCTCCCATCCGCTCTCCTTCTCCCACCTGCTCCCCCTCCTCCTTTCCCACCCACTTCCCCCTCATTCACTGTGACGCCCAGAATGTGTACCCTTCCGTCCCGAGTGGCACTTTCCCTCTCGTTGTACATGTCGCCTCCAGGCTATTTTAGTCATCTCCATGGTGCACCCCACCTCCACATACAATACCATTTATCATCAGTAATAGGAAAGACATCGGGAAGGGTCATCTCCCCACCGCCCGACTCCCTGTCCATCAACACCTTCTTCCCTCATCGAAGTTGCAACCCCGGGGGCTGGCACTCGCTTTCTGTATACTGAGTCCTATAGCTTAAGCTATTTTTCAACACTGTGACTGCTGCCTTCCACATGTCAGCAGGGTCTGATGCCGGTTGCCACAGGGCCGCGGATTTCCGTGAAAAATTATACGATATATATATATATATATATATATATATATATATATATACATCGATAACCAAAATGTATAGATAGGACCACATGTAGTGGTTGTTATTTTTGCTGTGGTGCTGATACAGATGGAGATGGTAGTGATGGTGATGGAGATGGTGGTTGATGATGCTAGTGATGGTAGTGGATGATAATGATGATGATTGTGATAGTGGTGTTGGTGATGGCGGTGATGGTGTTGATGGAGGTGATGATAACGATGACTGTGATCGAACCCCACCAGATAAAAACAGGCTTTATTATATCCAAAATGTCGCCTTGCGATTTAAAAAACCGGCACCCTTCCTCCTGGAGGCCATTGGAAAGGCTCAACCCCCCCAGCCCCCACCCCGGAGAGAGGAGAAGATGGGGGAGGGGGGGGGGACACCTGATCGTAAATCAGCCTGATACGCAGACACAATGGCACTGCTAACAATCCGACCGCTCCACACCCGCAATTAGTTGCACAATCGTGGCGTGGACAAACTGCCCGCAAATAATTGCTTGTTTGTGCCCGATTAAGTACATCCTCCTTTGGGGGTGGGAGTGGAGGGTTTTGGATGGAGTGTTTGTGTGTGGGGGGGAAGGTAGTGTGTGTGGGGGAAGGTAGTGTGTGTGGGGGAAGGTAGTGTGTGTGGGGAGGGAGGGGGGGAAGGTAGTGTGTGGGGAGGGAGGGAGGGGAAGGTAGTGTGTGTGGGGAGGGAGGAGAATATATGGGGTGAAGTAACGGGAATTGTGAGGGGGTGGGGGAAGTGGAGGGAGTTACGGGGGAGGGGGAGGGAGAGTGTGTGCGGGGAGATTTAGAAACAAGGATATGGGACGAGAGGAGAAAATGGGTCGGAGGCATGAGGAGGTACAATACAAAGAGAATAGGAAGACAGAGGAGATAAGATAGGAAGAGTGGGATGGAGAGAGGTGAAAAGAAGTAAGGGACAGGGAGGGGGAGACTGAGGGGAAAGGAGTAGTGCGGGGAGAGTATGGAAGAGGCCGGTGAATGGACCTGAGGGGAAGGTGAAGTGTGATGGGTCTAGACTCTTGAGGGATTGGGGAAGAGGAGGGTACAAGGTCCTGGATGAGAAGGAGAACTAGGATTAAGGAGATATGGAAGAAAAGGAATAGGAGTAGGGTGGAAAACTGTAATTGAGAGAGATTGTTTTCGATTATCACATTTATTCTTACTGCCGCCATGCGATTTCATTCAGCTCAGGAGCTCCCCTAATGATGTACACTTCTGAGCATATTTGACTCAAGCTTATTCTGGCTGTCGCCAGTCGATTCTATTCATCTGAAGGAAACCCTGATAGAGTCCTATAATACTTCGGTATATGCATTCAACTAAATCTTATTCTGGCTACCGCCAGGCGATTTTATTCAACTGAAGAGAACGACAAGCCGGACCTTCTGCAAAAGACACCACAGATAACGGGGTAACTGAAAATATTCATAAAATCTTGATTAATATATATATATATATATATATATACAGTATATATATGTGTGTGTGTGTGTGTGTGTATATATGTATACACATATATAATTTGCAGTATTTCACAAATGACACGTGAATATAATTTGCAGGAAAAAAAAACCCACTGGTAAATAAGAAACGTAGTCCGAACGTTTTCGTCTATTTAAGACATCATCAAGGGAATACAGTAAAGGAGATACAGACAGTATTTTTACTTCTATATATATATACTGTCTGTATCTCCCTTACTGTATTCCCTTGATATTATCTTAAATAGACGAAAACGTTCGGACTACGTTTTATATTTACCAGTGTTTTTTCTGCAAATATATATATATATATATATATATATATATATATATATATATATATATACAGTATATATATATATATATATATATATATATATATATATACAAAATAAAATAGGGATCGTCCACACTGAGCCTCATGTTGCGCCAACACGTTACTCAACGTGTTGATTGTAGTGTTGCGGGCGGGCTTTTTCAACACGCCGCGCGCCTCACAACCGTTCTAATTTCATGCACCGGGGCAGTGCCCATCTTGACGAAGAGCGGGAAGGCACGTAGTCCAATAAGCTCAATCAGAGTGGACAAGGACCAACACTCTCGCATTTATTCATTTACTACAGCAGCATCTTTGCCTTTGAAACGTGAAATGCAAGGAGTACAAGTGGAGAAACTTAAGTGAAAGTTTGGAAGTAATTAAAGGAGAAATGTCTCCCATTATGTACTATAAACTGGACAATGAGGATACACGTCTCTCCCTCAACAATGTTTAGAGGTGACTGACGTGCTGCAGCACTCCTGGTAGTGACAGGGTGGACACTGCACTGCATTCAACACTGCCAACTGTCTCATGCAGTGCTGCACGAGCCTTAGTGTAGACTAGGCTTAACTCTATATATGATCTACATGCGGGGTCTTCAAACCCCATGGGAACGCCAGGGGTTTATGGGTAGCAAATGAACCGAATCTAGATAGCTTCTCTAAGTACAACCAGAAATATTAGATACCCTTTCAATCAATCAGCCATATCGAGTCCACTGCTGAACAAAGGCCTCTATCAAACCATTCCACAGATCGCATGACTTTACATTAGAGAAAGGGCACCAGTGTGCAAGGTGGTATTACATCCTCAGCCTTAGCTTCTCCGAGTTACTCCGTCTACTTGTCCCCTTCTCAGGTTCCCTTTCACCACTCTGTTGTCGTCTCTATGGGCCGAGTGTCTTTTATGTATAATTTTGTATTTCGTCTCTCACATTGTACTTTTTCACCACTGTCTTTTCACGTATGATTAGTCACTTTCCGTTTCCATTTGTGGGATTACTCAATAGTCTTACTCTGTTCAAGAGAGGGGAATTAAACGGAGCTTACATTTTCTTTAGTTTCTTTCTGAATAATACTACACTTGGTTATGTGAGTTACACGAAGGGACTCTCATTTGGAATCCTCAATTTGTTCATTTGTTCACTAGGTCAGTTAGCATTGCCATCATGATTTCTTTAGTCCAATGATCTTTAATTTTACATCTAAGTACCTCCCCTAAGGGCGTGACTTCACTCCCATGAACCAATTGAATTTTCTCCTCCTCCACCCTTTCTCCAATCAGAAAGGCTGTTACAAACCCCATAAACAATACAGTCTACTCAAGCAATCTTGAAATCAATGTACTACTTAGTTTACATACTGTTACATCAGCATAAACTTAACTTTATACAGCACTGAAATCAGATCCCCGACGGCTGCTTGTAAACACCTAGGCGAGGAGTGAGCTTGTGCAATATCTTCGCCAACTCATAAAAATTAAATTCTCGCCACCTACCCCCTTCTACCTCACTTGTCTACCTTTACGAGTCTCTTACACTCCGTGTGGACTTACGTCCTTCGAGTAACAACCCCACTGATTGCCCAGCTAGTAGCTCCTGGGCATATTCACAACTCAAAGTACTGTAGAATATCCTCACCTCGCCCCCTCATTTTTGTATTTGTGTAGCTTCTGCCTGAAATTTTTAAAGGAAGAGTGGAACGTCGTATCATATATAATGAAGTACGGTTTTTATTTTTGTTTGTTTATTTGTTTGTTTATTTTGCCGCCATGAAGAAACAAAATCCACGATCAGGATGACTGAATCTACAAACAAGAAGTTAATTCAAGCCTAGCCATAGTTTTTAATACATACACACACACATTATATACATATCTTTTCATTCACATTAATAGAATTAAAATGGAAGATTAATGTGGTTGAAAATATGAAAATATATGTACTGGGGACCCTTCAGTGTGTGGATATAATAATAGTAATTTCATAATGATGATCATTATAAAATAATAATAATAATGATAATGACAACAAAGCTATGGAAAAGACTATATACTTAAATACTTCAAGCTTTCTCATCCCCTCGGCAAAAATAAAGTACTTTAGAAGTTCACTGTCTAAGGCAAAATAAATTTCTTCAGATTCGTCTAAAAAGTTAAAAGACCCCCTCTTCTTCCGCCTCCTCTCGCTCTCCCACTTTCTGCTACCACCTGCTTGCTTTTGAGCATCGCTCAAGGAGCGATTCTCCACGCTCTTCAAGAGGTCCTGTCCTCTTCTCCTCCTCCTCCTCCTCTTCTTCCTCGTAGCAACAACTTAATCCAAGCTTGCTTGATGAGAACCCTAGTGATGGATCGTCCCTCTGTCACATCATTTCGTTCTAGCTGGAGCCAAGCGATCTTATTCACCTTAAAGAAGTCACAGGGGAGTACAGAGGGCCCTAGTTTATCTCGGAACAGTCCACACGCGGATAACGGAAATAATTCCTTTTTTTTTCATACTGTCTTTTCTTAATCTTATAACCTTTTCTCCTCTTCTTCCTTCTTATGTTTTCTTTTTCTTCTTAGTCTCTTTTTTTTCCACTTCTGCTCGTCTTTTGTGTTTTCTTTTTCTTCTTGGTCTCCTTTTTTCCACATCTGCTCGTCTTCCTTCTTCTATTTCTCCTCCTCCTTCTTCTTTTACTCCTTTTTCTCATCTCTTTCTTCTTCTTCTCCTTTTTTTCTCTTCCTCCTCCTCCTCCTTCGTCTTCCTCAACTTTCCTCCACCTTTCCTCAACTCCGACCCCGTGTCAGCTTCTCTCCCTTGCAACTCCCCTCCCCTTCCTGAAGCCGGACTGAAGCCACGAGAAACCTCAACAACGGCGCCCTCTACCGGAGGTGGTGGTGATATTGGTGGTAGTGGTGATTGATGATAGTCGGAGGTGGTGATGGTGGTAATGGTGGTTGGTGGTAATGATGATGGTGGTGGTAACTGGCGGTGGTGATAGATGGTAATGATGACGGTGGTGGTGATTGGCGGTGGTGATGGTGTTAGTGGTTTTGGCGGCGGAGTGGTGGTGGCGGCTATAGAGTTAGTGACGATGGACCTTCGTGTAATAGTGATAATAGAAGTAGTAATAGTGATGTGATATAAGTGGGTGGTAGAGTGAGTGTGACGTGGTGATATGTAAGGGTGGTTAAAAATGGTGGTGGTGGCACGGTAATAATTAATAGTTGTCTGTGGTAATGATGGAGTATTTACTTCACTATATAAACTTAACTCCGATGTAAAATAAATAAAATTATATATATAAATATATATATATATATATATATATATATATATATATACATATATATATATCGTCGGGTCCGTTCTGCTTTTGTCACCATCAATCAAGGTTCTATTCATCTATAATATTATATATATATATATATATATATATATATATATATATATATATATTTATATATATTTATATTATATATATATATATATTTATATATATATATAATATATATATATATGTATATATATATATCCCTTGCCTATGCGACTGCTTAGGAAAAGCAAGGAACAGCAAGGAACAGTCGATCAGGCAAGGGTTCGAATTCTAGTAGGAGACTTTATTAATTCCAAAGTCATGATGACACACACATTATATATATATATATATATATATATATATATATATATATATATATATATATATATATATTATATATATAATAAAAACAATAATATAAAAAATAACAGAGAAATTTCTTCCTATGAGCTAGTGTTGCTCTCC
>NC_134809.1:47511680-47524180 GCF_046742065.1 Oratosquilla oratoria | reverse complement strand
CTTTACGGTTCAAACATTGAGGAGAGCCTCTCAGGATTTTATTATACTTACCACTTTCCAACCAATTGTAATCATGAGTCTTTTTATTTCATTATCATGATCTTTGGTCGCTTTCATCATCTGGCCTAATCATACACTTCAACTCATCATCGATTATAATCTCTTTACTTTGACCTTTCGTGTTGAACATTACTTTGGTTTTACTCTTATGCATTTTTAAACATATTTTGAGCCTTCCCTTTTTCAGATCACTCAGCATATCTTGCAAGTCTTCTGCTCTTTGTGAAATAAGAACAATGTCATTCCCAAATCTTAGGTGGTTCAAATATTTCGCCATTAATCTTCAAACCTTTCTTTTCCCAACTCAACCTTCTGAAAATATATTCCAAACAAGCTGTAAATAATTTGAGTGAAATTGTATCGTCTTGTCGTACTCCTTTCTCGATTTTGATCTTTTCTGTATCTTTATGTAGTCGAATTACAGCAGCACCTTTCTCATAAATCTTCTCTAGAACCCTTACGATCTGTTCGTTTGTACCCTGCTTGCGTAACGAGTTTAGTATTGCTATTTGTTCTACCGAGTCAAAGGCCTTCTCGTAATCTTCAAAAGCTAAACAGAGAGGTATATTGTATTCTGTTTTCTCGATTAGTTGGTTTATCGCCTGCAAATGGTCTACAGTCGAATATCCGCTCCTACAGTCTGCTTGATCTCTCAGTTGGTTTCCATCTAAAACCTGACGTAGTCTATTTGTAAGGATCTTGGAAAATAATTTATATACATTTGATAGCAAGCTAATCGG
Source organism: Oratosquilla oratoria (assembly GCF_046742065.1). Classification (NCBI taxonomy): domain Eukaryota; kingdom Metazoa; phylum Arthropoda; class Malacostraca; order Stomatopoda; family Squillidae; genus Oratosquilla; species Oratosquilla oratoria. Next base: position 47,523,380 of record NC_134809.1, on the reverse strand, counting down.
TCGGTAGTTACTAAGGTTCTTCTGGTCTCCTTTTTTTATGAAACAAAAATCACTAAGCATTGCACCACGATTCAGGAACGCTTTCTTGACGTAAGCACTGGGTGTACAACCGAGTTATCTTAATATGAACTTCTTTCCCTGCGTCTTTCAAAAGATCTATCGATATACCATCTTCCCCAGGTGCTTTTCTTAGTTCCATATTTAAGAGCAAATTCTACTGCTTCCTTTGTAACTTCTGGTACACTACTAATGTCTATAGATGAATTTAGTGACTCAACTATGGCCTTTGACGAGTTAAGTTTTTGGTAAAATTCTTTCTTTTAACCATTCTGTCTCTGCATATAATGATCTCTCCATTTCCATCAAACATATAATTTGCTGTCTTACTAAGGCATGTCTGCGTTCGGCCGCTTTTATACTTTTACCTTTCCGAATAGTTTCTTTTAAACACACATACATATATTTATATACACACAACTATAAAGACAATGAAAGATAGGAAGAAAAAAGAGGAAAAAGAAAGGAAGAGAGAAAAAGAAGATGGGGAATAACTGTCACCTCCTAAGGACACTAACCACTGAACTTCAATCCCCCATCTGTTACCACTGGTGGCGTCATCGAAAGCGTGCTGGTCTCCCATTCACTATGTAATGGGTTTGAATCCCGCACTTCTGTCCGATTATCGGCAGTGACTGTTAGTTACCTGCCCTCCAACAGTTCCCCAGAGCGCATAACAGGGCAGCAGCTACTCAGTGCCTCCTGGCGTGGACTCCTCACCTTTTCTTTAAACCTGGCCAAATGTAGAATCAATCCAATGGACCCCCAAGAAGACAAAGTCTAATCTCACTCAAATTCCAGAAGGAATCCCATGGAACCTTCAACTTCTCCTTGGACGTAATTAACGCCCTATGCCCACTACAATACACAGAATCAGAACTCCTGTAGGAACTTGAATAAAATATATGTAGTGATAGTAGTAGTAGTACAATAGTAATATTAGTAACAATGATGATAATTATAATGATGATAAAAATGAAAAGTAAACCAAGCCTATCGTCCCAAACGACAGTTTAACTGCAAGATTGCACCCCCATACTGATACTAACCTTCACCCGCCCGCCCAACATAACCCCCAAACACCCAACTTCCCCACCACCCCACGCCCAACCCATGCAGGATACTTGACATTCCAAATAAGACGTTACTGTCGCCCACGTCGCCGTTTTAATTGCCAAAACCTTGGCCATTGCAATCCACGACGCCGCCGCCCTGCAGGCATGTGTGTACACTTAGACCCCGCACACGACTCCCTAAATCCAAACCCAACGATAGGGATTAACTTCTGCCCTTATGCGTTCGGTCCAGCCCGACTGAACGATGGTTGGGGTACCATAAAACCTCCGTCAGACACCGCCTTTGATCGTAAACCAGGTCAAGTGCGGAACCTCGTTTTCCCATCAGCCCTTCCAACTGCCAAAAGGTCTCCCATACCTCCCCAGTGAACATCCAGAACGCTCCTCACATCAGCCTCCACCACCACCATCTTGACCAAACATGACCGCACTCGTCGACGGTTAGTGACGGTTAAAATTCAAATTCGAATTCAAATGCGAGGCCGTTACCCGTGGTGGCTTTGAATGTCGTTGCGCCATCCATCAGGCGGGATGCCTACTGATAAGCTTATGAGAGGAGTGATTTGCGTTGCTGAGAGCAAAGTGACCTTAAGCGAGGGTTTGCTCTACCCATTGAACTGTAAATCTCTCCCCCATTACCCGCCGGGTCTGACCACAGATCTCGAAAGAACGCCAAGCCGAGTGTTAAAAGAAGTGTAACAATCACAATCAGTTACGAGGAGTCTGCTGTTACACTCCTGATAAGGGATGGCGGTGGAGGTACGGGGGGAGGGGGAGAGAAGGGTGAGGAGGAAGAAAAAAGGAGGGAGGCCAGAGATGTGTAGGAGGGAATAGAGAATGGAAATAACGAGGAAAAGAGGAGTGAAACGTGATAGAAGAAAAAGGGGAAGCAGGGAGAAGAGAGTACAGAAGAAATGGAGGAAGAAAAAATAAAAGGAGAGGGTTCAAGAGAAAGAAGAGTTCCACAAGGACTACTACTAGTAGTAGTAGTCAGAGAAAACTTGCAAGAAGACTAAGGGAGACTAGGAATGGGACAAGGAACAGTAGTAATACCAGCAATAGCAGCAGCAGTATTAAGATAATTAGAAGAGGATGTATATGACAAAAAAGAGCTCTGCATAACAACGTATTATTTTGTTTAGACCGAAGACCACCGCAGCTACTCGAGTCTCCTGTAGCCCAAAGAACTTCTCTGACTTTTATTTACGCGATCACGAAGGAACCAACTCGTGACTTAGCGTAGTATCTCTATCATATCATCTCTCTACACATTGCTGTCACCCTCGGAGCACCTCAGAAGATGTGGTCCGACTTTGCGCTTCCCGAAATCTCACGGGGAGGATCTGGTGAGGACTGGACTCCTCCCCACGCCAGACTCACCGTGTGAGAATTGATAAAGAATCTCAACAGGTGGGGACAGAAAGATGACACGGCCTCTTTGTATCCTAACCTTTGACTTACTCTCAGCTGTGCTACAATTAAAGATGAAGAGGGGGAGACACAAGTCCTGTACACGTTTCAACCATAACATTTTCTTGTTACCATTACCGTAACCGCCACTACCATTACCATCTTTAACACTACCTCAATTCACGCTACCCTTTCGCCTCACCTCACTATAACCTACTCACACCTCTCCCACATTCCCTCCCACCCTCACCCCTAACTGGCGCCATGTGGCCAAAAATAAAATAAATAAATACTCAATAAATCAAGCCGGATAACAGCATGCTAATACCCACCTCACACGCGAGTTTAGACTTGTGAACCCATGTGTACATGCGGGCATCCCGCACGTACACGGATGCACCACAGAGGCCCATGGGTTTGGCATTTGTGTCCGGTTAACCCTACGCACCTGGAGGAGGAGGAGGAGGAGGAGGAGGAGGAAGAGGAGTACTTAAAGTTTACATAAGAGCTTTTGTTTACAAGTAGTGTTCTCCGTTGGCCAAGGTTATTGTATACGTAGGCACATTTGTTCCGAGTTTAAAGGAAAAAAGATATATACACACTTGTCCACTAAAGCTCAAACAAGCTCTTCTTTAGATGACTTTCTTCACAAGTTCAAACGAAAGGCCTTTACTCACAAAGGTTCAAACGAAATGACTGCTTACATACACGAAGTCCTTTGTTCACAAAAGGGAAGGCTTCTGAGCATACAACCAAGGACCTTAATTTACATAAGAAAACCTTAGTTTAATATGCAGCGGTCTGAAAAAATAATTATGACTAAATTATGGAGTAAGGCAAAAGGTAACGGGGCGATAAAGGACAAAATATTATAATATACCAAATTAGAGTGTATTACAGAGGTGATGAAAGTACAAGCGCAAATGGTCAGAGGCATACTCTGTGTGTGTGTGTGTGTGTGTGTGTGTGTGTGTGTGTGTGTGTGTGTGTGTGTGTGTGTGTGAGAGAGAGCGGAGAGAGAGAGAGGGAGAGAGAGAGGGAGGGAGAGAAAGGGGAGAGAGGGAGGGAGAGAGAGAGAGAGAGAGAGAGAGAGAGAGAGAGAGAGAGAGAGAGAGAGAGAGAGAGAGAGAGAGAGAGAGAGAGAGAGAGAGAGAGAGGGGGGGGGGCAGAGAAAGGGGGAGAGAGAGAGAGAGAGAGAGAGAGAGAGAGAGAGAGAGAGAGAGAGAGAGAGAGAGGAGAGAGAGGAGGGAGAGAAAGGGAGGGAGGGAGAGAAAGGGAGGGAGGGAGAGAAAGGGGGGCAGGGAGAGGGAGAGAGGGTTACGGATAGGAGGGGATAGAAATGGAAAAGAAGAGGAGGGAAGGAAAGTGAGGTAGAAGGAAGGAGAGGGAATGAGAGAGAGGGAACGGGAGAGACAGTGAGCGAGAGGGAGAGGGAAGGAGAGCGAGGGACAGGGAAGGAGGAGAGCAAAGGAGAGGGAGGGAAACGGAAAGGAAGGGATGGAGAGAGAGAGAGGGAGAGTGAAGGAGGGGGAAGGAGAGGGATGAAGAGTAAGGGAGAAGGAAGGACAAAGAGGGAGGGAGGAGGAGGAAAGGGGAGTGAAGTAGAGTAAGGGAGAGGGAAGTGGGAGGGAGAGAGAGAGATAGATAGAGATAGAGAGAGAGAGAGAGAGAGAGAGAGAGAGAGAGAGAGAGAGAGAGTGAGGGAAGAGAGTGTGAGGGGGAGGAATGGAGAGATTGGGTGAGGGAAGGACAGCGAAGGAAAGGAAGGAGAGATGATAGGGGGGAGGGAAAGGAAGCGAGAGACAGGAACGAGGAGGAGGGAAGGAAAGGGAGGGAGTGATGGAGAGCAAAAGAAAGTGAAAAACAATGAGGGAGAGTGAGGGAGAGGAAAGGAGAGTGAGAGTGATGGAAAAGGAAGAAGAAAGGGGAGGAAAGGAGAGAGAGGGAGGGAGGGAGGGAGAGTAAGGAAAGGAGAGGGAAGGAGGGAGGGAGGGAGAGTAAGGGAAGGAGAGAGAGAGAGGGAAGGAGAGGGAAGGAACGTGATGGAGAGCGAGGGAGTGGGAAGAATGGGGGAGAGGAAGGAAGAATGGGGGAGAGGAAGGGAGAATGATGGAGAGGGAAGGGAGAGTGAGGGAGAGGAATGGAGAGCGAGGGTAAGGGAAGGAGAGTGAGGGAGAGGGAAGAAGAGTGAGGGAGAGTGAGAAGGGAAAAACAGGAAAGGAGAGAGAGAGAGAGAGAGAGAGAGAGAGAGAGAGAGAGAGAGAGAGAGGGAAGAAAAGTGAGAGAAAATGGAGAGGGGAGGAGAGGGAGAATGATGGAAAGGAGAGGGAGAGTGATGGAGAGGGAGATAGAGTGAAAGAGAGGGAAGAAAAAGGAAGGAAAGGGAGGGAGAAGTATGGAGAAGGAAGGAGAGTGAGGAAGATTGTGAAAGAGTGAGGGAGAAGGAGAGGGAGGGAGAGGAAAGTAGAATGAATGAGAGGAAAGGGGAGGCAAAGAGAAAGGGAATGAAGATAACGGGGGTCCAACATAATCCCACTTCCACCGCTGCTTCCAGCTTCCGCCAGGTGACTTCACCGAATTAAGAACTTCCACTTCTGCGGGCGAAGGCCTTCCACCAGTTGTCCTCCACTTCGACAGAGAGTCTTCAAGGTTCACAGTGACGTCCAAGGGCGTTCAGACTTGAAGCTGCCAGGAGTTCGTGAATGCAGAATAATATTCTTCAGCAGCGAAGTGGTCTTCGGGATGGCCATCAGCAGTAGTTCTCCCATCCTTAAGTTTTAAGTTTTAATCCTCGTCCCTAACCACTGCTCCTCTCAACTCCAAAATAATCATTACTTTGATGCGTTTGATGATTTGCTTTTCTAACCTCTTACACGATAATCTCTCTCTCTCTCTCTCTCTCTCTCTCTCTCTATATATATATATATATATATATTATATATATATATATATATATATATATATATATATATAATATATATATATGATGCACAAGAAATCACTTGAACGCGTGATTCTAATATGCAGAAAAACCATAGGAAAATAGTGTTTTTTCTGCATATACATAGATGATTATTCATCTTGACAAATTTGAGGACAGAGAGGAAATGGAAACACGAGACGAGTTTTGAGTTTAATTACCGAAGTTTCAACACTGGTCTTCTTCAAGGTAAAAATTTACCTTTAAAAAGACCAGGGTGTCGAAACGTCGGTAATAACTCAACACTCTTCTCACGTTTCCGTTTCTTCTCTGTCCTTATATATATATATATATAATATATATATATATATAAAATGACACATAAAACCCACAGTCGGAGTAAAAGAAAACTTGGGAGAACCTTTGACTTCTATATTTCGGCTACTGACTGTAGCCCTCTTCATAAAAGTACAAGATAGTACAAGTGGTAAGACAAACTCCTCTGACATAAGGAGGGGAATGTAATAGGAACATGGACTGTTAATTATATATATATATATATATATATATATATATATATATATATATATATATATACACACATTTGTAAATCACACGGAGAACCCACAGTCGGAGTAAAAGAAAACCTGGGAGAACGTTTGACTTCTATATTTCGGCTACTGCCTGTAGCCCTCTTCAGGAAAGTACAAGATAGTAGAAGTGGTAAGACATATCTACTCTGACATAAGGAGGGGAATGTAATAGGAACATGGACTGTTAATTATATATATATATATATATATATATATATATATATATATATATCTAAATAGAAATGTAGTAGCACATTTGTAGATAACACACAGGAACCCACAGTCGGAGAAAGAATAAACTTCGAATAAAGAATAATCCTATATTTCGGCTATCAACTGTAGCCCTCTTCAGGAAAGTACGTACTTTCCTGAAGAGGGCTACAGTTGATAGCCGAAATATAGGATTATTCTTTATTCAGTTTATTCTTTCTACTGTGGGTTCCTGTGTGATATATATATATATATATATAAAATGACACGTAAAACCCACAGTCGGAGTAAAAGAAAATTTGGGAGAATGTTTGACTTCTAGATTTCGGCTACCTGCTGTAGCCCTCTTCAGGAAAGTAGAAGATAGTACAAGTGGTAAGACATACTCCTCTGACATACATAAGGAGGGGAATGTAATAGGAACATGGACTGTTAATTATATATTATATATATATATATATATATATATATATATATATATCTATATATAATATTTCTCTCCGAAATGAACGCATTGTTATCATATACACATAATATCTCACTCCCTGTCTCTCAATCGATAATTCCCCTTTTGGACTTTGGAAATATTTGTAATACTAGACAAGTCTAATCTTCACAGGGTCTAGGATGCATTAATGTGTTTGTTTGTGTGTGTGTGATTTACCATGGTCTTGGATGAGAGCTCAGAGCTCGTATGATCAATCTATGGATAATACTGTAACCTTACACGCACACACAACTCCCCGCCCACGAGTTGGAGTAACAACCCGCGGCGCAGCGATACTGAAATTATTTCAGCCCTGGGCGGGATTCGAGCCCGGACCCCCGTAGTGGCAGGCGAAAACTGCCATTGTGCCACGAGGTGTGTGTGTGTGTGTGCGTGTGTGTGTGTGTGTGTGTACATTTACAATAAACTGTAAAAATATTTCTGCACATGCGAAAAATTCTATATCACATTCCCGAGTTCACTTTTCCGGCACAATACCTCATCACCATCACCATCACCATCACCACCACCTACTCCTCCTCCTGCGCGATTTCTCCCTCTGTTGCAAGTTCCCATTAGTCACTGAACTCACGTAGCAGGCTAACCCCAGGAGGAGTAGGGGTGTACGACGAGAAGGACGAGGAAGAGTAGCAACAGCAGGAGAAAGATTAGAATTAGAAGGAAGATAAGGAAGAAGAAATGGAGGAGCAGAAGTAGGAGAAGGAAGAGCGAGAATAATAGGAGGAAAAGGAGAAGGAGGAATGGTAGGAGGGAGAGGAGGAGAGGAGTAGGAATAATAAGAGAAAGGACAGGAAGAAGCTGAGCAGAAGTAGGAAGAGATGGAGTAGGGACAGAAGGAAAAGTAACTTGAGGAGGGTTTGTAGAAGAACAAGGTGGAAGAGGAGTAGGAAGAGGTGGAACAAGGGGGAATAATACGAAGAGAAGGAACAGAAGGCATAGTAAGAAAGGAAAGAGGAGTAGGAGAAGGAACAGGAGGAGGAATAGAAGGATGATAATAATAATCTATTATCACCATCATCACATAATTTTCTTCAACTTTATCATCACCACCACCTTCTCCCTCTTCATCTTCTTCGGATGTCCTCCTCCACTCACTCTCCTGTCCTCTCTAAATGTTCTCCTGCCGTAGTTTACTACTAGACACAGGCCTTACCCCGAGTTCCACGACTGCGCTAACCAGTGGCACGTCACTCCTGCATACTTCCAGCCTGGCATACCGTATCTTTCCTTCATTCCTCGTACAACTTTCCCGTCCACCTCCAGACCGGAATCCCCCAAAACATACCGGACATAATTTCCCCCATCCCCCCCCCCCGAATGCCCCATCCTCTTTCCTCTCAGAGCCCACATGGTCCCGAGTTCGATCCCTAAGTGCTTCAAGAATAAATTCGTGTGCAAAGATGTGTTTTGCTGCGTCAATGCTGCTGTCCCACCTCGTCTGGTGGCGACTCTAAAAGACTTTCTTCTGGCTTGTGGCGGTTGGTTTTATTCAGGATTAGGATCCGGGGCCAGCGGGCTGAACGAGGTCGCGATCCATTGTGACTCTTCAGGCTGTGGAACGCGAACCACTGGGTCACAATCCACTGCGACTCTGTTCAGGCTGGGGGTCGCGATCCACTGTGACCCTATTCAGACTGGGGGTCACAATATATTGTGACCGTCTACGCTGGGGGTCTCGATCCATTGTAACCCTGTTCAGGCTCGGGGGTCGCGATCCACGGGCGCCTCTTTCGGCCCCTTCCCGTTGTCAACGTACTTGATGTTCGTCATTCTGGTTGGCGTCACGTCATGTCCGTGACGTCACTCCGACCCCCCCCCCCGAGGAGGCGTCTCCTCTTTGAAGAAATCTTAACTATTTCAAATCGTCACCATGCTGTGACGGCCTTCAGTGGTTTTATTCTGGTGAAAACCAGAATATTTCATTCATCCTCAGTGACATTGCCACTCTGAGAGAAGAAAATGGCGGCGCGCAAAATCGTCAACTTGTTTATACATCGATTTCCTTAATAGCCTCATATTCACATTTCCTTTTCGTCCCTTTTCTTCTCACCTTTTATTTATTTTTATTTTTTCTTCTCATCGTCTTATCTCATTCTTTTGGATGCAGGTTTTAAATATTCAATATTTTAGGGACCTTATGGACCAGGGTCATGCAGCCCTCTTTTAGGATTCAAGACTCATTCATCATTATTCTATCTTCTTTCAATAATTTCTTTTTCACCTCTTATGTATCGGCCTCTTCGGCGCCATTTTGTCTCCCCAAAGGATGGAAGCGCTGGTTATGGGCAGGATATACTATCAATGTTCTGTTTCGTGTCTTCCTCTTCGTTTTCTTTTGTTCGTTTTTCTTCGGCTTACAAGTTTTCGTCGTCAAAATCTCCTCCTCTTTCTTCCCCCTCCTCAACCTTTACCTCCTCCTTTCCCCACCTTTTTCTTCCTCTTCCTTTTTTTCCACCTCCTCCTCGTTCCTCCACCATCTCCTACTTCTTTTTCCTCCACCTACTTATTACTCCCCCTTCCTCCTTCTTCTTCAACCTCCTCCTCTTCCTCCATTAGCCCTCCATGTCTCACACGCCCTCTTCCATCTCTCACCTCCACTTTTTCTCTCGAATGTTTTGACCTCTTATCCCATGTCCTTCGAACTTCTACTCATCTCCAGCTCCATTTTCTCCCAAAATTATTTATCACTCCTTCTCCTCTTCTCTCCTCTCCCACACTTCTCTTTTCCTCCTACCTTCCCATAAGAATATTACCACCGAGAGCCAAAAATATCTTCCACCTCCTACTCTGCTCCCTCCTCCTTCACCACCTTCTGCGCCCCTCTGGTGCCTGTCCACTTCCCAATGGCTCTCCGACCTTTTGACCCCCAAGATGTATCTACGCCCTTCCACCAGACGAGAAAAACTTATACACACAGACACGCACGCACACTCACCAAGCAAACTTAAAAGATGATTATCTATTGTAAACCCCATCCATACTATTTAGCACTTGTAATTTTATTCTAGCTGCTGTCAGAAGATTTTATTAATCTCCGTGCCACCCTTCTCTCGTTGTCACCGAACCCCCCCACCCTCCAAAAATTATATATATATATATATTATATATATATATATATATATTACACACACATATATATATATATACACACATATATATATATATATACACACACACATATATATATATATACACATATTTATACATACATATATATACACATATATATACACATATATATACACATATATACATATATATATACATATATATATATACATATACATATATAGTGTGTGTGTGTGTGCCGATTAATCGGCATCGGCGGGAATCACCACTTTTTTGGTGAATCGGCATAGGCATCGGCGAGAATCGGCTTTTTGTTTATGGGATTCGGCATCGACATCGGCAATTTTTTGCCGATGCTTTTAAAATAACAACACAAGCCGGAGTAAATGTTATAACAAATCATAATTTCTATTTTTGTATCTTATATAAAAATTAACTAGAATATACATATATTTTTAAACAGCAAAGTTTCTACAACAGAAATTAAGCGAGAGTAATATGGGAGTAAATCGTCCGGGCGTCCGTGGACTATTTTACCCGCTTATAAGTACGAAAAAATCGGCGGACGGATTTACTCCCACTTACTCCGCAGCAATTTATAGCCAAACGAATCATTTATAAAGATTGTTTATGTATTTTGACAAGTAAATATATAAAAATACATCTTTGAGCACTTTAGATTAATAGTTCTCTCTTATTAAAAAAAATGTAAGTAGACTTTAGACTTAAAAATCGCTAAATTAAAAACATCTGGCATCTTTATAAATAGCACCATATGTATATTATTAGCGTTTTTAAAGTTTATATCAAGGTTTGTTTTGCCAAATAAAAACTTGTTGTTCATCAACAACATAATAAAAAGTATTATTTAATTTTTTGTTTTATGCATTTATGTATTGTTTTAGTGATTATGTACTACTGACTTACTGAATAAAACCACTTATTAATTATGCTTAGTGATGCTGGTTTAAAAATATTTGTAAACAAGATTTTTTTTATGGAAACAAGTACATAATACAAAGTAGATACGTAATAAAATAGTCAAAACGTAGCACAATCTAGCGTGTATAAATCTACATAAATTATAAAGCAAGTAAAAATCATAGTTCAATTACTTTGTATTAAAACTGATATACCGTAATCATATAAACTGGAATCGGTTTAGGTATCGGCATTATCAACTAAGAGTGAATAGCAATCGACATCAGTATTGGCATTGGCAATAAAAAACCATGATTATATATATAAATATATATATATATATATATATATATATATATATATATATACATGCAAAAGTATCACAAAACACACGTGACTACACCGATATGCTGAACACCACAGGGAAAAGAAAAATTATTGGAATCCGAGCGCTTTCGTGATATTTTCACATCTTCAAGGATTACAATAGAATAAATAAGTACAGAGTAAGATGAGATATATATATACACACACAAGAGAGGTTTGACACATGGAAAGGGTTACCACTTAAGCTAATTATTTTAAATCAGGTCAAGTCTTGAAGGGTAGGGTTAGGTGACCTCATTCCTTACAGAAATTATCGTATATACTCTTAACAATAAATTGTTATTATGAACAACCCAATAACAATTTAGGTCTATACAAACTTGACCCATTTATTGGAAATGGATGCTAAGAGGAGATTGTATGAAGGAGTGATTGTACCAACAGCACTGTAGGGGGCAGAAACATGGAACATAGAAGAGGAAGAGAAGGGTTTGACTGTGTTTGAGATGAGGTGCCTGACAAGTATGATAGAGGTTACGAGGCTGGGTAGAGTGAGAAATGAGGTGAAGATGAGAACAGGGGTGGGAAGAGAGTTGGAAGACAGGGCTG
>NC_134809.1:47499180-47509180 GCF_046742065.1 Oratosquilla oratoria | reverse complement strand
TTCGCTGGTAGCATGTTTCGAGCTGCCGTCACCTCGACCTCCGCCGCTTGTAGCGACGCTTTAACTCACTCGGCTAGCCTTCTGCCATGTCTAAATCGGTGATGTTCCTGTCACTTATGTGTTACGTTTTACGTGATACATGTCAATATTCTGCCACTGAATTGTGGTACTTCCGTTTTATCATCCCAGTCACAATTTAAATCTAATTCGATGTATCTTCAATACTTTCTATCTCATCTTAGGTCTTCATTTTCTTTGCCTTTCCTTACATTTCTACGTTTCAGGTAGGTGTAGGTGTAGGTGTGTGTGTGTGTGTGTGTGTGTGTGTGTGTGTGTGTGTGTGTGTGTGTGTGTGTGTGTGTGTGTGTGTGTGTGTGTGTGTGTGTGTGGAGGAGTTTGCTTCAAAACAACTTAAATGCCTACACTCTTTCCACTTAGATGTCTTGTTCCGTCTAATAATAATGAAAATCTGATACTAATCGATTGTAAAATCAATAATAATAACAATATTAATAATAAAATATTGAACATCGTAATAATAATAACAAAACAACAATAATAACAATCAAAACTAACAATAATGAACAATGCCATTGTTCCGTGATTAGGGGTGGGGAAGCAGGCAGGGAGGCACACTACCGCATTCTCTCGACCTCTCCTCCTCAGACACTATATCACGCCACACCACGTCACACGGGCGCCACAAGCGGAGCTGCAGGCGCCGAGCCCGTCTCCCCACTCGCCCGTGCGCCCGCGAGACGGCCTTGCCTAGCCTTGGGGGCCCGGACAGGAATGCGCAGGGAGAGAGAATCTCGATACCCTGCAGAGGATTCCTCCTTCGTCATCGTCACAGTCGGAGTATTTACCCTTCGGAGGACGTCAAGGACAGGGAAGTTGAAGGATATTATGAGGAGGAAGAGGAGGAGAAAAAGGAGAAGGAGCAGAATGAGGAAGAAACGGGGGAGGGGCAAGAAGAAAAGAAAAAAAGACGTCATAAGTGGTAGTCGTCTACAAGGCAGGTGGGGGAAAAGGGGGAGGGGAGAGGGAGAGAGAGAGAGAGAGAGAGAGAGAGAGAGAGAGAGAGAGAGAGAGAGAGGAGAGAGAGAGAGGCGGGAGAGAGAAAGAGAGAGATTTTGGAAACGCAGGTAGAGATACAGAACGAAAAATCAAAAACAAAACTGAGGAACGAGTGAGTGAGGGATGGCGCAAGGCCATCTTAAGTCTCAAGAGCTGATTTACCTCCTCTTCCTTAATGTTGGAGGACGTCCTTGACCCGCGGCGCCGATTATCAAACCCCGGCCCCGGCCACCTGTTACCGTCGGCAGTGCTGTTGGCTGCCGGATGTTCTTGGAAGTCCTTGGGTAGCTTCAGGCGTTGTTGTTATTTACAAAAATAACTAACTAAACCAATAAATAAGATAAAACAAACAAGATAAGGCTAATATGAATAACTAGAGAAGAAATGTCGATGATGGTATCACGGAATAAAAAATGGGAATAGAGAGAGAAATGTTGGGAGAGAGGACAGAACAGCGGAGAGGGGGAGAAGGAGAAGAGAGAGGGGTAGAAGAGGAGAGAAGGAGAGAAGGGAGGAAGAAAAGGGAGGGAAGGAAGGAAGGAAGGAGAGAGGGAGAGAAGGTAGAGAAGGGAGGGAAGGAGAGGAGAGATGTAGAGAACGGAGAGTCGGAAAGAGGAAAACGAGACAAGGAGACAGAGGGAGAGAGGGAGATAGGAGGAGAGAGAAAGAGAAAGAGGGAGAGAAGAGACGAGGATATGTAAGCATAATCGGAGTGTTCGTGTGCGCGCGCGCACACACACACACATACGCACACACACACACCTGTAAGGTTGCATATCTGACCTGGGCATAGGAGCACGTACACAACCCTTGCCCGTGGGTTGACCCCTATTTGCATAAGGAGCCCCCTGATGAGGATCTCCCCGCCCCAATCTCCTACTGCAGGAGGACTTCCATCTCTCCTCGACGGGGAGTTAACGCCACGGGGTGCCCGTCTGTGGCCCAGGCAGTCACCCTTGCCTTTTTTGGTCGGATAGCCGGGATATGTTCTAATAAACGGTAGTCACTACGATCGACCTTGAGTCCACAGCCTTGAGGGTTATATAACTAGTATCTATTTTAGGGACATTTTGACACATTATATCGTTTCTAAACTAGCAAATTAGTTGGGTGAAGAGCATATGCCAGGAGGCGCTGAATAGCTATGGCCGAAGCCGTCACCTTTGCCATTTTAGGCACTGGGGGGGGGGAGGAGCAGGTGACATACAGTCACTTCTGGGAATCGGAGATGAGTGCGGGATCCGAACCCACAACTAAACGAATGCAGACCAACACATTTCCGATGACGCCAGAGCTCTTGATAGGGTTTATTCTGGTTTACACCAAATAACTTAACTTGCCGCCTCTGCGGAAGATTTGTGACGGGGGCAAAGGGGGAAGAAGAGGGATGTGGGGAAAAGTGGGGAAAGATGGAATGAAATGAGGGAAGAAGGGATGGAGATGAGGGAAGGAGAGAAGAGGAAGAAGAGGAAAAGAGGGAAGGGGTAAAGGGGGAAGGGGTAAAGGGGGAAGGGGTAAAGGGGAAGGGGTAAAGGGGGAAGTGGGAAGGGGGGAAGGAGGAAAGGGGTAAAGGGTGAAGGGGGAAAGGGGTAAGAAGGTTATCACAACGAAGGGGGGTTGGTTATTGTTTGCGAGCACCTGAGACAAACAGTGACCCTCACGCTGCACTCAAGAAGAAAAAGAAGAGTACCTCCTGTCCTGTGGTTGCCAGCAGCCACTCTGCAGCGCCACTGGCTCGCGAACTAACGATAAAAAGCATCTCACACGACACGGACATCATTTCACCCTTGGAGGTGGTACGAGTTACGAGAGGGGTGCGCGCGCGCGCGTGTGTATGTGTGTATGTGTGTGTGTGCGTGTGTGCCCGCGCGCGCGCGTACTCTCCTCCAAAAGAGAGGAAGAAAGGTAAGAGCCAAAAGTCTATAACATCTAACAGAAGAAAGTAAATATGTACCTGTAAAAGAGAGACAGAGACAGACAGAGAGAGAGAGAGAGAGAGAGAGAGAGAGAGAGAGAGAGAGTGTGTGTGTGTGTGTGTGTGTGTGTGTGTGTGTGTGTGTGTGTGTGTGTGTGTGTGTGTGTGTGTGTGTGTGCGTGTGTGTGTGTGTGTGTGTGTGTGTGCGTGTTGTTTTAACGTCGCGCGCTTCACAACCGTTCTAATTTCAAGCTACGGGGCGGTGACCATCTTGACACATAGGAGCAAGGTATGTCGCGCGCTAAGCTCCCCATAGTGGGGGATCGAAGTCCAGCCCTGGAGCCATTTCGTGCATTTTGTGGTTAAAAGCACGAAACTTGACACATTTATGGAGTTATCCTAGGCGAACATTTTGGGATTTGGACGCAAACTGTCAGAGTCCTCTGGGGGCCATCTGGCGGATGTCACAAAAATGACTTGAAATGGTCTTAAATATTCTATTTTCCAAGTTAGGAATATCAAACTTGGCAGGTTCCTAAAACATTAATAAGAAATATCTCTTGATAATAAAAAAAATCTAATTAGAGCCCCCTAGTGACCAAAATTAACGAAAAACCATGAGCCGCATCCTGTAAAGAGAACAGTGGTTGATAGATATATAGATATTTAAGTGTACAACACAAGTGACGTTTCTTTTATTGTTTCTTTTTAGGTTCTACAGTGCTGGACTAAATATGATCGAAAACTGAGCATCGAGTGTAGTTCAGGCCACATCAGTAACACTTATCGGTGGAAAACCCAAGTGGTTCTGTGGTGGAAAATTTCGGCTTTTATATTGACAAAGCGCACAAAAAAAAAAAAAAAAAAAAAAAAATGTAATCAGAGGTTGAAAAAAAATGGCAGTTTTGGTCACTAGGGGGCTCACATTCCATTTTTTATTATCAAGAGATACTTATTAAATATTTTAGAAGCCTGCCAAGTTTCATATTCCTGACTTAAAAAATTAAATATTTAAGACCATTTAATTCATTTCTGTGACGTCCACCACCAGGGGGGGTCTGGCAGCTTGCCTCCATTTCCAGGAATGTTCACCCAGGGTTACTTTACGAGTGTGCCAAGTTTCATGATTTTAACACAAAAATGCATCATCTTAGGCTTAGATCCCCCACCACCAGGATACCTCTATCCGAATGGACAAACAATCTCGCATTTATAGATTTACTACAGCAGCAGCATCCTTGCCTTTGAAATGTATAAGTGCAAGAAGTACAAGCAGAGAGAATTAAGAAATGCAAGATTGAAACTATTTGAAATTAGGTAAAGGCGAATTGTTTCTC
Source organism: Oratosquilla oratoria (assembly GCF_046742065.1). NCBI lineage: Eukaryota > Metazoa > Arthropoda > Malacostraca > Stomatopoda > Squillidae > Oratosquilla > Oratosquilla oratoria. The sequence continues at coordinate 47,504,851 of NC_134809.1, read as the reverse complement.
ATTATGAACTGAGAACTGGATAACGAGGACACACATCCTTCCTTGGACAATGTTCAGAGGCGCTGCGGCACTCCCTCCGGGTAGTGACATGCAGACAGAAAGACAGCGCGGACCCACGGCGCTGCATTCAACACTGCCAACTGCAGCGCTCCACGAGACGTACGCGCGCGCGCGTGTGTGTGTGTGTGTGGAAAATCTCCCGAAGCAGGTCGGAAACAGGATCTGCGTGTATTGCTCCTCTCCTGGAGATGTGGAGGTAGATCAGGAGGATGAGGAGGATGGAGAGGAGTGAGAAAAGGGGGAGGAGTGGGAGGAGGAAGGAGAGGAGGAGGAAGAGGGTGAGAAAAATGTGGAGGAAGAGGGAGAGGATGAGGGAAAGGCATAGGAGTGGGAGGACGAGGTGGAAGATGAGGGAGAGGAAGAGGAGGAAGAGGAAGAGGAGGGGGAGAAAGAGGAGGGGGAGAAAGAGGGGGGAGTAATAGGAGGGGGAAGAAGAGGGGAAGGAATAAGAGGAGGAGGGGAATAGGAAGAGAAGGAGGAAGTGAAGGAGGAGGGGGAAGGGGGAGGAAGAGGAGGAAGAGGAAGATGGGAGAGGATGAGGAGGATGGGAATGGGGAGGAGAAGGATGGGAGTGGGGGAGGAGAAGGATCGGAGAGGGGGAGGAGGGGAGAGGGGGAGGAGGGGACAAGGAGGAGGAGGAGGTAGGAAGGGGAGATGAGGAGGAGGTAGGAAGGGGAGATGAGGAGGAGGTAGGAAGGGAAGATGAGGAGGAAGAAAGGGGGGTGAGGAGGAGGAAGGGAAGATGATGATGATGAGATGATGATGATGATGATGAGGAAGAGATGATGATGAGGAAGAGGAAGAGGAAGGGGAGACGAGGAGGAGGAAGAAGGAGAGATGAGGTGTAAGAGGTGGTGAGATGAGGAGTAGGAGTTAGAGGAGGGGGGAAATGAGGAGGAGGCAGAGGAGGGGTGAGATGATGATGATGACGAGGAGGAGGAAGAGGCGCACGCGTGCAGCTCCCCTCTTATGTTCGAGACACAAAAGACCTTCGGCGCGGGGGGGGGGGGTCACGGAGGGTTGTTGCCGCCGCAGCCACCCAGGGGACCGATTCCGTCCTCCCCTGGGGAGGGGGGGGTTATTTACATATTGATGACGTCGCGTCATTGGAGTGGAGGGAGGAAGAACGAAGCATACGAATGAGGAACGACTGGGGAATCGGGAGGACATGGGTTATGTGAGGGAGAGGAGAAGGAGGAGGAAACGGAAGAGGAGGAAGCAGAGGAGGAAGAGAAGTATGAGGAAAGAAAAGAGAAAGTAAGAAAGATAAAATAAAAAAGAAACAAATAAAATAAATAAAAATAAAAATGTAAAATCGTGCGATACGAACGAGAACTTAATAAATAAGCAAACAAACAAATCAATAGATACTACCTCCCAGAGTGAATTGTTCCCGTATCCGAAGACTCCTCCTCCGGGTGGGAAACCACCGGACCCACTGGGAAGCAGCCCCGTGGTGGGGGGTTGGACTCCATCCCTCATCTTTCCCCTTCCCCCCACAGGGTAACACGACTCAGAAATCCAACCCATACCCAATGGGTGACCGTTGTACAGTCATAAGGATCGAATCAGGTGGGTGGAGCGAGAGGTGGATCGGCAATCGTTCTATGACCTGCACATGTGGATCGGGCGGGTACCGAAAGGATTACATACAAGTGGATAAAGGGAGAGAGAGAGAGAGAGAGAGAGAGAGAGAGAGAGAGAGAGAGAGAGAGAGAGAGAGAGAGAGAGAGAGAGAGAGAGAGAGAGAGAGAGAGAGAGAGAGAGAGAGAGAGAGAGAGAGAGAGAGAGAGAGAGAGAGAGAGAGAGAGAGAGAGAGAGAGAGAGAGAGAGAGAGAGAGAGAGAGAGAGAGAGAGAGAGAGAGAGAGAGAGAGAGAGAGAGAGAGAGAGAGAGAGAGAGAGAGAGAGAGAGAGAGGTAGGGGTAGGGAGAGAGAAGGAGAGGAAAGGAGGGAGGGAGGGAGGGAGGGAGAGGGAAACAGAATGTAAAATCCTCCCAACCCTAAACTTATCCTGACGTCATACTTCTTCTTGGTGTTCCTCCTCCACCTTTTCTTCCTTCTTGACCTCGTCATTTGTCACGAGGAGGGGGAGGTGTGTGGAGAGGCAGGTCAGTCTTCAACCACCAGGAAAGCTCTCTGACCCTCTCTCCCTCCCGTGCCCCAAACGGGAGGCGTGTAAATATCTTTATTTACATCAGCAACTTATCCATTTATTTGCTGTTAATAGGCACACCATCTCGAATGGTATGTACGGAAAAAATCCGGGATTTTCCTGAACCTCCGGGTCCCGCCACCCGACGAATCCGGTTCCGGGAGTCCTCCCGACTCAAAAAATCGCCGGGAAAGACCCAAGTGCCGGCAATGTTAAGTTTCTGATCGATCCCACATTTTCATTTCTGGATTTACTAATTTATCTATATATTTTCACAAGTTGGATCCAGTTCGTAGCAAATCCAGCATTAGGTTTCACAATGTGCGTGAACTGTGTGTAGGAGGTAAGGGTAAGCAAAACCTCGATGGATGGCACGGTACCCCAAGGCGCGCTAACGCACGCACGCACGCACTCGTGACGTAGTGGTAGAGTTCCCGGCTCCCACTACGGTGGTCCAGGTTCGAATCCCCCCCCCAAGTTGAGATAATTTCAGTATCGCTGCGCTCCGAGTCGTTACTCTAACTCTCGTGGGCGGGGGAGTTAGGGGTGCGTGCGTGTAAGGTCACAGCATTACCCATAGATCGGTCATACATGAGCTCTGAGCTCTCTTCCAGGAGGGAAATAGTTTTCGGTCACGAGTCCAACGCGTGATCAAAGATGATGGTGAATCACACACACACACACACATTTTAGTTTTTCTAGTACTGAGTACTCTTGTCGGCACAGTAAAGCCTGCGTAGAGGACGTCAGAGATGACCAAACCATCCCCCCCCCCCGATCCCCCGGGAGAGCCAACATTGAGGCCTGACATTCCATCCCTGTATGAAATATATGATCATAATTAATCTTTTTTTTTTTTTTTTTTTGGCGAACTCTTCACACAAGGCAAGGTAACAACCTTTCCTCCTCCTCAAACCAATGTAAGAGGAAAAAAAAAAATCAAAAGACGTGAGTACGAATAAGAAACGGAGGCCTTAGCCCGAGTTTATTCCTGACTAGTTTCGCAATATTTATTCCTTTGGAAAGGCAAACCTGTGAAACTAGTCAGGAATAAAAATAGACTAATTCCTCGGCGTTTCCTATTCCCATTCACGTCAACCTGTCAGAATGCATCACCACTAAGACACCACAGATGGTTTTGGGGACCGTTGTCTGTTCTCCCGGGGCCCAGGACTTCCGGGACATGGCACCTGGGAAAGCCCCAGCACGTAACCCGACCTTCTCCCGAAATCCCGACTTCGAAAAGACTCCTCACCTCCTTTTCACACCTCGACAAGAAAACCGGTTCCTCGAGTGGTCACGGACGACCGGTCGGACGCCAACCCCCCACCAACCCGACCACCGAGGTCGTCCCAAGGGGTCGCGACCCGCGGATGTACAGCTCCGTATCGTGGCCGAGACAGGTGCACATGACGAGGAAAAATAATCGCTCCAATAGGATGCACACGGCCTAAAGACAGGTTTCCAAAGTAATAAAGCATATTGCGGATGTAGTGGTAAAAGGCCTGTCAAAGGACCAACACACATACAAACACACACATATACACCGCAAGCACGCGGATAGCCGCGCAAAATAACAAGTGTATAGAAAATGTAAAAACAACTGAAAACAAAAACACGTTTATAAAACAAACAGTGGGAAAGCGCAAACGTCCCACATAATAAACACACACACACAAAATATATATATATATATATATATATATATATATTAGTTGATCACTGGGAACCATTCAGTGTATATGTATACACATATATTATATGTATATACATTATATATATGTATATTGTATATACACACACGCGCAGAGGTTAAAAACGTAACTTCTCTGATCAAATTACATGAAATCACACATTTTAAAGAAAATAGGTCAAATAATGCAACCATATGGTAATTTTTATATAAAATTGTGCATTTCAGCAAAACAGTCCTCAACAGTCCTCATCACTCATTCTCGCTAACCGTTCGTACATCCTTGTCGAGCACTGTATAATACATATGCAAAATAGACCACTTGGAAAAAGAAATTAACGAAGCAGAGCGCTTTCGTATATTACATCAGTGCAAAAAGTACCATTTATATTATATATCATATATATATATATATATAATATATATATATATATAATGTACATAACATATGTACATATATACACACACAAACATACAGTATGTGCATAAAAGTAGAGACCCCAAACGAACTTTTATTCATCACTGTACCTCGAAGACTCGGTCAGTCTTCACCTGCGCAGTCTCTCGGTCTTCGGCGAAAGACTTGAGGTCTTTGGTCAAATCTTGACTGACACAAGATACCAGACAGACAGATTCGCACATAGAGAGCCCACGTACAGAAAGGAAGTAAGACAGAAACAGTCGAGACGGACGGACGGACGCACACGCGCACACACGCCGGCTTGCTGGTGTAGTGGTACCGTGTTCGCCTGCTAACGATGTTATTTACCTTGACTTACGATGTTATTTACCTTGACTTACGATGTTATTTATCTTGACTTACGATGTTATTTGCCTTGACTACGATGTTATTTACCTTGAATTTAGCAAAACGTTCGACAAGGTGCCACACCAGAGACTACTAAATAAAATCCCCATGGCATAGGAGGAAAAGTGTTAGAATGGATTAGAGCTTGGATTAGTAACAGAAAACAGAGGGTCACTATAAATGGAGTAAAATCTAGGTGGGGCAATGTTACTAGCGGGGTCCCCCAGGGCTCGGACTTGGACGATGGGATAAATAGTGATGTCAGTAAGTTTGCGGACGACACTAAAATAGGACGCCTAATTAGCTCAGGAGATGACGCAGAGATTCTGCAGGATGATCTTAATAAATTGTTAACATGGTCGGTGAAATGGCAAATGAACTTCAATATCTCTAAGTGTAGCGTGTTAAATGTGGAGCTACACAACCCCGAAAATAGATACAGCTTAGATAACACGTTTTTAGAGAAAACTGAGTACGAGAGGGACTTGAGAGTTCTACTGAGTCCAGACCTTAAAACCAGGAAGCAGTGCATTAGCGCCAGAAATAAAGCTAACAGCGCTTTAGGATTCATTGCTAGGACGGTAACGAATAAAAGTGCAGAGGTAATTATTAAATTCTATCTAGCGATAGTTAGACCCATCCTTGACTATGCGGAACAGTTTTGGTCTCCGTCCTACAAAATGGACATAAATTCACTAGAATCAGTACAGAGAAGAATGACCAAAATGACACATGGACTCAGGAATTTGCCTTACGATAAGAGGCTTAGGCACCTAAACTTACACTGGAAAGACGCAGAGTGCAGGGTGATCTAATAGAAGTGTTCAAGTGGATCAAAGGTTATAACAAGGGTGATGCAAACAAGGTCATCATAATAAAACAACAGGGCAGGACTCGCAGTCATGGGTATAAACTGGACAAATTTAGATTTAAGAAGGAAATAGGCAAGAATTGGTT
>NC_134809.1:47484180-47496680 GCF_046742065.1 Oratosquilla oratoria | reverse complement strand
TAATAATATTTAAGTTATATAAAATCGTATCCTAATTTGAGTGTATGGCGACCCCATTTGGGTTAAAGACCACAAGATTGGGAATGGAGGTCGTGGTGGTGGGAGGGAAGCCTATATACTTAGCTCTCCCTCCAGTATTATCCAAACGAGAATGTCTTCCCTTTCCACCACTACCCCCAGACAAGTACACACATACTGTACACACTAGATGGTATCGGTCTTCCCTTTGCGTGTAAACACCATTTGTTCGGATCAGCACTTGTGCGGCGGGAGGACGACCCTACCCGACCCGACCCGACCCGACCGGTTCGAAGATGGGAAGGATCCGGGAAACCCAGACGTGTACAAACGGGACGCACGTGCCCATTCTCCATATAAGAGAGGTACGAGGAGGAGGAAAAGGAGAATAAGGAGGAAGACGAGGACATGGAGAACGAAAAGGAGGAAGAAGAGAAAGGGGTTAAGGAGGAGGATGGAAAGAAAGAATGAAGATGGAAGGAGGGAGGAAGGGAGGGAGGCAACACAGACAGAAAAAACAGATACTGGCAGGCGCACACCCACACCCACACAGAGAAAGCTCTTAACATAGACAAAACCTTGAGGAGTCCTGAGCAAACAAGGGCGCCCGTTCTTCAAAGTCTTAAAAAAGGGGGGGGGGAGACGATAAGGAGAATTAACTGGGTGGAAGGAGAAGGGCATGAAAAATGTAGAGGGGAGATACAAGACATCAGCAAGAGAAAGTACATAAGGAGGGAGAGGGAGAGGAAGAGAGGGAGAGAGAATGGTCTTTATAACTAATATTTCCCGTCCCAAGACATCCTTTATACTGTACTGGTTGCTGCCAAGCGATTTTATTCGCCTTACACAATCCTTTAGTCCGAAGGCGCGGTAAAATGTTCGAGTCTATAGGTATACGAAAAATTATTCGGGAGTTAAAACAGACCAAGACTCCACACATTTGAACCTGATAAGGTTCGATAAAAGTCTAAAGTGTTCAACTGATCCTTTCCACGGGTATTCGAGAGGGAAGCCCTAGTGTTTGACAGAGGGAAAACCTAGTTCTCAGTTGAACAAATCTGACGGTATCCGAGTCATGTGCTCGGGAGAAATTAGTAAACATAATGTTATCCGAACAATGTGTTCACGAGGAAAACCTAAGGTGCTGAGTTAAACAATTATAACGGTATCCGCGTCAGCAGGTGTTCGAGAGAGGCGAACCCTCTCGGGCACACGTTCAAGGCCACAGACGTAAGTGGACTTGGATAAATCGTGTGACATTATAGCCAGGGCGAACAAGATCCTCTGGGCAGCAGGCCAATTCCACCATTTCTTCTTCTTCTGGGCAGCTGGCCAATTCCACTATTTCTTCTTCTTTCGTCACCTTCGCATTTTCTTATTTTTCCTCCTCTACTTCTACTATCACTATGGGGTATGCAGATTCCATTTGTGTGTGTGTGTGTGTGTGTGTGTGTGTGTGTGTGTGTGTGTGTGTGTGTGTGTGTGTGTGTGTGTGTGTGTGTGTGTGTGTACAGATTCCATTTTTTTTGTGTGTGTGTGCGGGGGGTGCCGATTCCTCTTTTTTTTTTTTTTTTTTGCCGATGCCAATGCAGATTCCTATTCACTCTTAGTTGCTCATGCCGATATTGATTCCACTTTATATAATTACGGTATATCAGTTTTTAATATGAATTAAGCTATGATTTTTAATTGCTTTATAATCTACAAGCCGAGGGCTTAGCCCTCTCCGGCTTCGCCGGGGGCTTGGCTGCGCAAACAGCGGCCGTTGGCCGCATCGCTCCGCGCTCTAATCTTACGATAGGGATCCCGCCCCGAGGCCGAGGCCGAACCCAAGGGACATTTTATACTGGTCAGTTCAAGGGAACATGGCGACCACTGAGGACTTGCGACATTTGAGGACTTGTTACCTTGGAGGACTCGATACCTTGGAGGACTTGATACCTTGGAGGACTCGATACCTTGGAGGACTTGTTACCTTGGAGGACTTGTTACCTTGGAGGACTTGTTACCTTGGAGGACTTGTTACCTTGGAGGACTTGTTACCTTGGAGGACTTATTACCTTGGAGGATTTATTACCTAGGAGGATTTACAACCTCGTAGGACTTGCAACTTCAGAGGATTTGCACCCTCGTAGGACTTACGACCTCGGAGGACTTGCAGCCTCGAAGGGCTTACAACTTCGGAGGACTTGCACCATCGGAGGACTGGCACCCTCGGAGGACTTGCAGCCTCGGAGGACTTGCACCCTCGGAGGACTTGCACCCTCGGAGAACTTACAGCCTCGAAAGGCTTACTGCCTCGGAAAACTTACGACCTCGGAGGACATACAGCCCCCTCTCCAAGACATGTAAAATGTTTAAAATGTGTCACCTTTGAAATGGTTTAATTTTTATTAGATGGAAATTTATACACGCCAGTTGTTGGGCTGTTGGATGCTAATGAACTTAATGAAGTGCTTATTGATTGACCACTTTACGATTATCAAAATATGATTGTGTTATTTTCTATAGGCTGAAAAAGTGATTAAAAATTACCTATTTTATAATTTCTTAATGTAACTGACTTCAAGTAACTTGAATCATTTAATGCATGGTTTTAATCAAACTCATGTGCTGAGTGTAAAATTTATCAATCAGTTTCTTAATCCTAACTTAAGAGTAAAACCTAAACCTAACTCAGACTCTACTAATATCCATGGAATGCAGGAAATGGAAAAAATAAATAATAATAAATAATTTTTTTTTTTTTTTTTTCCCGATATACTGACTCACCTGAGTACTGCCGCATTCCATGGGTTAAAAGTCAAAGTTAAATATTCACAAATTGAAGTTCAACAGCATAAATTTCTCCCGTTTCTGAAGTCAACCGGTAATGGACATGGAACTGCCTAGTGTAGGCCTTGTGGTCTCTTGCAGTATCCTTCATTTTTTTTTCCTCTTTTTTTTTTATCCCATTTTCTCGTCTATCTATTTTTACCTCTTCTTTCCTCCTTCCTTCGCTCCTCTCTCCCCTCCTTCGTTCCCTTCCTCCCTCTTTCTTCCAGATAGAAAGAGAAGGAAGAAGAGGACAAGAGGGTGAGGGAGGAAGGGAACGAAGGAGGGGAGAATGGGGAGAGGAGAGAAGGAGGGAGGAAAGAAGAGGGAAAAACAGATAAACGAGAAAAAAGAGGGAAAAAATGAAGGAGACTGCAAGAGACCACAAGGCCTACACTAGGCAGTTCCATGTCCATTACCACATACCATCCCTATCCATAAAGATGTCTAACAGAAAAAAAAATAGTTTCAGCGCTCACTACATGGTTATTAAGTCTATTCCATTCGTTGACCACCCTATTAGTAAACCAGTTCTTCCCTATTTCCTTTTTGAATATAAATTTGTCCAATTTAAATCCATTTCGGCGAGTCTTGACCTGTTGTCTTTCCAGAGAGTGCAGGTTAAGGTACTTAAGCCTCTCCTCGTAAAATAAATTTCAGAGCCCATGTATCACTTTGGTCCTTCTCTTCTGTACTGATTGTAGTGAAATGATGTCCATTGTATACGACGGAGACTAAAAGTATACCGCATAGTCAAGGATGGGTCTAACTAACGCTAGAGTTTGATAATTAATTCTTCACTTCGATTCGTAACCGTCCTAACAATGAAAACTAATGCTCTGTTAGCTTTATAACTAAATGCACGTTTCCTGGATTTGAGGTCAGGACTCACTAGAACTCCCAAGTCTCTCTCGTACTCATTTTATCTAAAAACATGTTATCTAAGTTATATCTGTTTTCGGGGTTGTGTAGCCCTACGTTTAACACGCTTCACTTTGAAATATTTAAGTACATTTGCAATTTCACTGACCATGTGAACAATTGAAGATCATCCTGCAGAATCTCGGCGTCGTCTCCTGACCTAATTAGGCGTCCTATTTCAGTGTCGTCCGTAAATTTACTATCACTATTAATTACATTGTCCAAGTCGTTTATATACATAATGAACAATACGGGACCCAAATCCGAGCCCTGGGAAATTCCACTAAAAAAAACTCCCCATTTGGATTTTACACTATTTTTATGACCCGCTGTTTTCTGTCACTGATCCAAGCTCTAATCCATGCAAACAATTTTCCTCCTATGCCATGAGCTTTTACTTTATTTATTAGTCTCTAAAAAGATCAACAAGAGGAGAGACAAAAATATGGAGATGGAGAGAAGGAGAGAGAGAATTACAAGAAGGTGGGTCAAAGTGAGGAGACATAAGGAAGGGATGTACGTGGAGAGCGGGAGGAGGAAGATAAGAGAATGAGGGAGTGAATATGAGAGGGAGTAAGGGGGTGTGGGAGGGAATGTGTGAGCGTGGGAGCGAGAGAGGGAGGTGCACGGAGGAGTTACTTTTCATGCCACCGCCCCCCGTTCCACCGTCCTCCACCCATCGATCACCGCCGTCGGTTGCCAAGTCACGCCCCAAAATGGCCGACGTACACACTTATACCGGACCTCCCTGTCGCGCCCCGCCCACGTAACCACCCGCACAAGCCCGTCCGCCCACAGTTGTCGTCCCTGAGAACACAAAGCACTCCCTGAACACTCTTAAAAAATTAATAAAGATGTAAATATCTAAAACTAATTTCACTACAGTTTTTGGAAACACCTCAATATTAGATGGAGGCTCAAATTCGCCCCTTCCTCCTAAATCACCAATTGAATAAAATAGTCCTCCTTAACCAAAAGAAAATATATTTACGACACCACGTTGAGACCTAAAAGGTGCCTCCAACTAGTGACGTCACATAATACTCGCCATAAAAAATGAAAGAAAAAAATTATATATATATATATATATATATACATATATATATATATATATATATACACACTATTAAATCGCACATAAGCCACCCACTAATGAGGTTTACCACACACCAATTAACTCCTTACGTATCGAGTCACCCCCGTTCCTTTATTCTAACAAGCTTCAGATGATTCTACTCATCTGTTCGTTTGTATCATGAATGGGGGAGGAGGGGAATCTTCATATACCTCGGGTCCGGTCTACGGTACCAGTTTGCCAAGTTATACATACATCTTCAGGTGGGGACGAGATGGGAATAGGGGGAGCCGGGGAGGGGGATATGGGGAGATGGGGAACGGTGGAGGGGGAAAAAGGAGCGGGACAGAGGAGCGGAACATCCTGGTACTCCAGGTATCCACCCACAGAACAAAGAATATATTATACATATATAAACACATATATATACTGTATACGCATACACATATATTTGTATATACACATATATATATATATCGTATATGTATGTGTATATATATATATATATAGAAACATACACACATATATACATATATATATATATATATATTATATAAACAATTATATTATATTATATATATATATATATATTTTCTATTGAATATCACAGCATACTCAGCGTTCGTGATCTTTTTCTTAACACTTTCAATTCTTCTAATTATTCTCTTCTTAGAACTTGATAAATGATAAATAATATTTTGAAAGTGTTAAGAAAAAGATCACGAACGCTGAGTATGCTGTGATATTCAATAGAAAATGTCTTGATGAAAACCTGCTCCCTAAATTCACTTATATATATATATATATATATATATATATATATATATATATATATATATATATTATATATATAATATAATATATATACTGTATATATACACGTAATATACAGTATATATACATATACATATACGAGTATATACATATATTTAATATATACATAACTATATATTTTATATATATATATATATATATATATATATATATATATATATATAAGTCTAAATAAAAATATTCTTCTAAAAAACGCTGTGGCAGTCGGAGACAGGTATTACGGTGACACTTTGTCCTAAAAATATTCTTGAAAAAGCGCTTGGGTAAGTTAGGGTCAGGTGGTATTCTTCTTCTTCTTCCTCGCGTTCTCCTTCTTCTTCTTCTTCGCGTTTTTCTTCTTCGCGTTCTTCTTCTTCCTCGCGTTCTTCGCATTTTACTTCGTGTTCTTCTTCGCGTTCTTCTTCCTCGCGTTCTTCTTCGTGCTGGGGTTCCGCCCCGAGGCCGAGGGGGAAAACGAGGGATTAGAGCGCGGAAAGCTGCGGCCGTAGGCCACTGTTTGTGCAGCCAAGCCCCCGGCGAAGCCCGCGGCTTATATATATATATATATATATATCTATATATATATATATATATATATATACACGTAATATATTTATACATATATCAAAGACTACTATTGCACAGGACGTGCACACCCAGATGCCTGGCACCGTTAGCGGAGGCCAGTCCAGTGTCCTACGAGCAGTAGAGATATAAGGTTGTTTCGCTGCGTCTTTCGCGCGTGGCTGCATTTAGAAATGGATGGTGTTTGTTTACATAGGTTCTTGCTGATTTTTTTTATTGGTTTTTCATAGGTTCTTTCTTGCTGATTTTGTGTATTCAAAATGCCGAATAAGTGTGGTGTTGTGAACTGCAACGGTAATCATAACAAGGATAACAGTTGCTGAGTGTTTCGACTGCCAAAAGACCGTTATGAAAGACAGAAGTGGCTTGATGTGCTACCACCACGTAATAACTTTGTTGTTAATTCTGATAGATTTTTCAATTGTGAGTTTTCCATGAATGATTGTTGTTTTGCTCTTGAATCATACCCCAAATGTAGTTATAAACAGTTCAGAGTTTTTGGTGCTGCCAAGCAAACGCAAGCTGCAATACATCGCTTCATCTATTGACAAGGATCAGGTGATGAGGGAAATATTTGCCAAAGTGAAGACACTGTAGCAGAAGAATGGATTTCTCTTGATAGATGAAGTACAGATTCGGCCAACTGTTGCATTTTCTGGTGGGGTTCTGAGTAGCATGGCAGTGAACAAGCCAGACTGCAAGGCCACTTCTATGCTATGAATTATGAAGAAGTCGCTGCACAGAGGGCCTAGTATTATGATTTCTGTGACACCCGTCCACAAGCTCACAGCAGCATACCAGCTTGAGCGTGTGAAGGAGGCGGCAGCTGCTGTTGAGAGGGCAGTTGGGGGTGTCATCGGGTCTATCACAGACAAGATAAACCAGCAGTACTGTAAGCCGTTTGATTTTCCGGGTGATTGCCGTGCCACAGCCAAGCATCTTCTTGACAAAGATCGTGTCTGGTTTCTCCTTTTTGACACCGTGTATCTTCTGACGTGCATCCGCAACAACTGGATCAGTGAGAAGTGCCAGAAGATCAGTCTTGACAATAAAACAACAGCATCATTTGCTGACGTCAAGGAACTGTACGAGTCTGAGAAAGGCAGTATCCTGAAGACTACTCCCCTCACTAAATTTGCTGTCAACCCCTCACGACTTCAACTACAAAATGTGCAGCATGTCTTGAAGTTCTTCAATGAAAAGGTTGTGGCTTCATTGAAGCTCAGAGGATGTCATGACACTGCTAAATTCATCCAAATCATCCTCAACTGGTGGAATTTAGTGAATGTATCTGGGAAGGCGCATGAACGATCCATATCGAGCTGTTCAGGATCCCCAGTCAACCGGCCTGCAGGCTTTCCTGTTGATTTTCCAAGAGGCTTCTTCAGGACATGGAGCAAATCGAATCAAGTGTTTCAACCATGACACCAAAAATGAACTAGTGCAGACTATGCAGGGACTGACTGCCGTTTGCCGCTACTTGTTCAGAAACGCTGACTTCCATTATGTCCTGCTGCGTGAGATCCAGAGTGACCGGCTTGAGGGGGAGTTCTAAGTCTATCGTCAATCAACTGGTGCAAACTCTCTCATGGCCAATGGGGATGCATTCTCCGCATGCAAGCAGCGGCTCACGAGATATGCTGCCGTAAACCTCCAGTCCATCGATGTCCACCCTATGTCGAAGGAACATACCTGCTTGGGGACTGCAATTGACCTAGAGGATGCAGCCTCTATTGAGAGGTGCACCACAGATGTGACATTGACTGTGAATGAGTGCAGTGCGGCCTATGTGGCGGGGTGGCTTGAAACGAAGTGCGCGGACGATGTGGTCTTCAGAGCCGAGGAACCTCTTGTGACCAGTGACGTTAAGGACTTTATTGGGACAGTGTCCAGAGGTTCCCTGATAACTCCACATGTAAGCACTTTTGATCTTGTCAGATGTGGACTGTTTCATCAAGGAAGCCCGTCACCGTTCCTGCTGCCAGAAAAGACTGATGGAGATCTTGTCGATACTGGCCAGCTTCAGTGGGATTGACATTGACTGTCCCAAGATGTTCCGTCATCTGGCAAATGTTCTTCTGAATGGACTCCACAACCTAGAGAAAGACCAGCAGAAGAATGGATTCCTTCTTCAGACCTCTGTAAAGAAGGCCCGTCTCGCTGATTAATCGCTGCAGTCTGGTAAACTTTTGCTTCTATGTCTGTTTATTTGTGTGAATGTTTGTTTGCAATCACAAAGGTTTAACTATAATCCATTTTGTAAAACGTAAAACAACAGCAACTTGGGTTCTTTAAAGTGTCCACTAACATCATACAAAAATACATGTTATGTCCGGCTAAAATTGGTATTTCAAAGTATAACAGTGTCTTAAAAATAATTTCTTATTTCACTATAAAAGTTTATATTAACTTATACTGCATTGAATAAGTCAACAGTTGATATATTTGTCCTATATACAATGTTAGGTTTCTAGTTTTGATATATTTGTCCAATATAAAATGTTAGGTTACAAAGAAAGCAATGGCCTCCGCTAGCGGACCCAGGAATCTGGGTGTGCACGTCCTGTTTAATAGTAGTCCTTGAGATATATATATATATATATATATATATATATATATATATATATATATATATATATATATTACACATATATATACACGTACATATATATATATATATATATATATATATATATATATATATACATACACAAGTGGAAGGGTGGTGAGCTAAACACAGAACAGTTGGAATTTTACTCACGTTTCTTCCTTACAAGGATATTCTCAAAGTACATACAATTTCAGAAAATTAGCAGCTTATATACTTCATCCTTGCCATGTCCCTCTCCCTTCATCTGCCTACTTGCCCTCCTCCGTTTCCTATACTTCTCAGGTGACTCCGACCATGCTGCTTCCCTCCTCCGTTCTCATTCGTCCTCTTAACCTCCTTGATGATGAAGGTGCTTGCTGCTCCTGTTAATTTTATGATCGCATCCCTATGATTGATGCAGGGGTGGGAAGTGATATAGGATGCCTCCATTATTTTCCTTTTCTTTATCGCTAGACCTTTGTGGAGCATATTTACCCTGGTTCCAATCTGAAATATGACCACACTGGTCCAAATGAACCACCGAGTTGGAGGTTCGGTGAGCTCTGACGTCATCTTTGTGTTGTATATAATATATATATATATATATATATATATATATATATATATATATAGATATATACAAAACAATGTACGTATACATTTATGTTCGGGCGAAGGCAGGACCTCCAAAAGGTACAGGCCTGAGTGTTTGTATGATGACGTCAAGCAAGCAGGCGGCCCGAGGCCGCAGCTCGCTCTCCTCTCTCAATGCTTGGCGTTTATAAACTACTTACTTTTGCTTGTATTTCTTTTAAATGGTCGGTATTCAATGACGATAGAATACACAATTGAGTTTATATCCAATGACTAGTAATAAAATAAGAATATTTTCGTGGATAATAGAGTTTAGGGTACTTGCAGACCATGATAAGTGTGCAAATGAAACACTTCGCTAACTTGTATGCAATGGAATTAACTTCTCTACTACTTATTGGGAATTGTACTTTATGAGGAGTACAATTACTATATATATATATATATATATATATATATATATATATATATATATATATATATTGAGTGTTTTAGACAAATGATTTGGATGATGAACATAAAACACAGGGGAAGGCTTGGAACCCTAAACACTCTAACGTTTCGTTCGCGTAGAACTTCTTCAGAGTGTACGGAAAACTGTAATTGAAGTTTATGTACCAAACCTAATTATCTTTTCGGATACTTGGGAAAAGTAGTTTTTCTGGCGTTCTAGAATTAAAATACTAGTTTGTTTAGCTAAATTGATAAACCCTCCTCGATGAGGATAGGTGATTTGATAGACTTCCGAAAAGAGAACCAATTCCGAAAACAGCGTCGTATACAAAATCCGGTGCAATAGTTGTTCAATGGCATATTATGGCGAGTCATCAAGGGGATTAGAAAAATTAATTTATGCACATAAAAACGACATAAAAGCACATAGGACACCTAATTCTTTAGTAGTTCATGGGGAAAAATTCGACCATTTACCAAACAGGAGAGGAACTGAAGTGCTACAAAAAGGTTTTGATAAATTCACTAGAAGAATTGTAGAATCAGCATATATTTCAACTATTAATTCATCAAACCATCGAGGAGGGTTTATCAATTTAGCTAAACAGGGTTTATCAATTTAGCTAAACAAACTAGTATTTTAATTCTAGAACACGCCAGAAAAACCTTTCCCAAGTATCCGAAAAGATAATTAAGTTTGGTACATAAACTTCAATTACAGTTTTCCGTACACTCTCTGAAGAAGTTCTACGCGAACGAAACGTTAGTGTGTTTAGGGTTCCAAGCCTTCCCCTGTGTTTATGTTCTCCATCATCCAAATCATACACACACACACACACACACACACACACACACACGCACACACCAGTTTAACCTTTTCCAATGGACGCACACCTTTTAAACTCAGTCACTTCTCTTAATGCGCGTACAATTACCTATTTATTTTTTCAGGTTTTCTTGAGTAATTATAAGAAAGAATTGCTGAACTTCGTAAACCACAGAACTATCTTGATGAATTTTACTTTGGATTATCATACACAGTCGAATTCCAAGAAATTTGTATCTGTGGTACTTCACATAAGCAACTCCGTCTTACAGAATGGACATAAATTCACTAGAATCAGTACAGAGAAGAATGACCAAAATGATACATGGACTCGGAAATTTGCCTTACGAAGAGACGCTTAGGCACCTAAACTTAAACTCTCTGGAAAGACGCAGAGTACAGGGTGTTCAAGTGGATCAAAGGCTATAACAAGGGTGATGCAAACAAGGTCGTCATAATAAAACAACAGGGCAGGACTCGCAGTAATGGGTAAAAACTGGACAAATTTAGATTTAAGAAGGAAATAGGCAAGAATTGGTTTACTAATAGGGTGGTCGATGAATGGAATAAACTTAGTAACCATGTAGTAAGCGCTGAAACTATCAGTTGTTTTAAAAAACTATTAGACTTTATGGATGGGGATGACAGGTGGTGATGGATACGGAGCTGCCTAGTGTAGGCCTTATGGTCTCTTGCAGTCTCCTTTATTCTTATGTTCTTATGTTGTTATCCCAATTGTTCGGTCTGCAACTAATATATTAATGAACAATGTTGCCAAATCTGATAATGACAAGCTTTCATATATTGATAAGGGTAAGAAAATGAAAATGTTAATATCCAATGTGTAATACTGGAAGTATTTAACCCCACTATCTACAGCGCGACAACACCCACCCCTACATCACCCTGATCTCCGATTCAACCAGTTCGTTTCCTCTTGTATGAAACTTAAGAATAAAGACAACTTTATGGATACGTCTCATCACACAGGTTAAGTACCTTTAGGATGTGAAGAAATCTTAAAAGAAGCTTCGATCTGGAGAAAGCCTGTATGTTTCCAAAAATGCCTAGATTTGAAGAAGGCCTATGACAGTATAGACAGGAGCGATAGCAAAACGTTTTTTATTTATAATGTACAGTCACAAGCAAAATTCTTTATCTACGATACAGTTCAATCTTAAAAGAAGCTTCGATCTGGAGAAAGCCTGTAATGTTTCCAAAAATGCCTAGATTTGAAGAAGGCCTATGACAGTATAGACAGGAACGATAGCAAAACGTTTTTGATTTATAATGTACAGTCACAAGCAAAATTTTTGATCTACGATACAGTTCTCACAAGACCAATCTTTTTATGTCGAGTGCGTGATTTTTTTTTATTCAAGGAAATTACCTATCTGTAAGTTAAATACTAAATAGGAAATATATCACGTACTCAACAAAATAATCATATTGACGTGAGAACTATAGCATGGGTCAAAACTGCTCGTCACTGTATATCATAATCCCAAAACGTTTTGCGGTTGCTCTTGCCATAGGATTTCTCCAAATTAAGGCGATTTTTAAAGACACTACCACAGGTTTTCTTCAAAACGTGGCGTTTTTTTAAACATTCTATTGCAAAGTTTCTCCAAATCGAGACTTCCTGACATTATTATAAAATTTCAAGTCTAAACACTTCCTAAAAATATTTAATCCCATGGCTACGTTATTTTTAGAGAGGTTTGTGTTCAGCAGTGGACTACGAAGGGGTGTTGGATAAAGTCTCTCTATCCCTGGCGATTTCACTCAGTTCTGAGAAGCCTTCCCCCACA
>NC_134809.1:47464180-47479180 GCF_046742065.1 Oratosquilla oratoria | reverse complement strand
TCGGAAAAATAGTAATACTCCTAAATGGATGACGGACAGATTGAAACACGAGATCGGAATGAAAAGAGGACTTTACGTAAAAATAAAAAACGGGGAATCACACCTTAGATCAAGATATAACGAAATGGCAAAGCTGGTTAAAAGGAATACACGTACAGCGAAACGTAATTATGAAATCAAGGTGGCCAGTCAAGCAAAATCCAACCTAAAGGGTTTCTTTCACCTCTATAGAACAAAAAATAAAGAAAGAATAGGATCAATTAAAAACGATGAAAATGACATGAGAGAATCGGAGGAAAAAATGAGTGAAGAGTTTAACAATTATTTTCTATCGGTGTTTACTAATGAGAGGTTAGATAAAGTACCTGACTGCGATCCGATTTTCAGAGGGGATGAAGAAAGTAGTCTATCTAATATCAGCATTAGTAAAGAAGAAGTAGTCAAGCAGATTGAAAGATTTAAAGCTACAAAATATCCGGGTCCAGACGAAATTTTTCCAAGAATGCTTAAGGAGTGTAAATTTGAAATCTGCGACCAGTTAACTGAAATATTCAATAAATCGGTAGACACTGGTTTTGTGCCAACTGCTTGGAGGCAGGCAAACGTTGTTCCTGTTTTTAAGAAGGGAGATAGATCGTCCATATACAACTACAGGCCAATCAGTTTGACATCGGTTATAGGAAAAATGCTTGAATCAATAATAGTAAATAGACTCAGAGAACACATCGAAGGGCATAATTTAATTCGTGATTCACAGCATGGTTTCTCCAAGGGTAAGTCATGTGTGACTAATCTTCTATCCTTTTACACTAAAGTATATAAGGCGTCAGATAACAATGAAAATTACGATGTTATTTACCTTGACTTTAGCAAAGCGTTCGACAAGGTGCCTCACCAGAGACTACTAAATAAAATCAAAGCCCATGGCATAGGAGGAAAAGTGTTAGAATGGATTAGAGCTTGGATTAGTAACAGAAAACAGCGGGTCACCATAAATGGAATAAAATCTAGGTGGGGCAATGTTACTAGCGGGGTCCCCCAGGGCTCGGTTTTGGGTCCCTTATTGTTCATTATGTACATAAATGACTTAGACGATGGGATAAATAGTGATGTTAGTAAGTTTGCGGACGACACTATAATAGGACGCCTAATTAGGTCAGGAGATGACGCAGAGATTCTGCAGGATGATCTTAATAAATTGTTAACATGGTCGGAGAAATGGCAAATGAACTTCAATATCTCTAAGTGTAGCGTGTTAAACGTAGGGCTACACAACCCCGAAAATAGATACATCTTAGATAACACGTTTTTAGAAAAATCTGAGTGCGAGAGGGCCTTGGGAGTTCTATTGAGTCCGGACCTTAAAACCAGGAAGCAGTGCATTAGCGCCAGAAATAAAGCTAACAGAGCATTAGGTTTCATTGCTAGGAAGGTAACGAACAGAAGTGCAGAGGTAATTATTAAACTCTATCTAGCGATAGTTAGACCCATCCTTGACTATGCGGTACAGTTTTGGTCTCCGTCCTACAGAATGGGCATGAATTCACTAGAATCAGTACAGAGAAGAATGGCCAAAATGATACATGGACTCGGAAATTTGTCTTACGAAGAGACGCTTAGGCACCTAAATTTACACTCTCTGGAAAGACGCAGAGTGCAGGGTGATCTAATAGAAGTGTTCAAGTGGTCATCATAATAAAACAACAGGGCAGGACTCGCAGTCATGGGTATAAACTGGACAAATTTAGATTTAAGAAGGAAATAGGCAAGAATTGGTTTACTAATAGGGTGGTCGATGAATGGAATAATCTTAGTAACCATGTAGTAAGCGCTGAAACTATCAGTTTTAAAAAACGATTAGACAACTTTATGGATGAGGACGACAGGTGGTGATGGATACGGAGCTGCCTAGTGTAGGCCTTATGGTCTCTTGCAGTCTCCTTTATGCTTATGTTCTTATACACCCACCCATCCGTAAACCCACTCGTGTGCCCCTCCGATCTTAGCGCCACATGGATGATAGCCCATCCCTTACTCCCGCCACACTGCTTAGGCTAGGCGATGCACACATCGTCTATACAATTAGGGAACAAATTCTCAAGGCAAGGAAAAGGTTGAGGACAGAAATGGACAAAAACAAAATAGTAAGATAGATAAATCAAAATCCTCAAAATGTAGATTTCTCATGAACAGTGAAAAAACCACAATCAAAAAGCTAAGAATAGTGAATTTTCCAGCTCTTTCCTATTCAACTTTGAATTCAATACCTGGGACAAGATCACTCACACATACGCATATAAATATATATATATATATATATTATATATATATATATATATGCTAATAAGAATACGGGTACGTTTGTTCACTTATGCAGAATAGACCACTTGAAAAAAGAAATAGCGAAGCAGAGCGCTTTCGTATATTACATCTTCAGTGCACTGAAGATGTAATATACGAAAGCGCTCTGCTTCGTTAGTTCCTTTTTGCAAGTGGTCTACTTTGCATATATATATATATATATATATATATATATATATATATATATATATAAACACACACACACACAAACACACACACTTTTTTCATCTTATCGACCAAGTTAATGTGGTTGATAAGATGAAAATTTATGTACTGGGACCATTCAGTGTGCGTTGTAATATATATACGTGCGCGCGCGTGCGTGTGTTCTTACGTACGTCTACGTTTCATAATTAATGTGCGTGGATTCAGTTTCTTAATTGCTACAAGAGACAAGTCCGTGCGAGGAGGCAGCCATAAAGAACACTCCATGTCCGTAAGACGAGCCTAATTACAGCTCCCTGATATTTCCAGCTAACAACCACTCGAGTGTGCGAGTGCGCGCCAGATCGTCCCGAGGATGGGGTCCCTTAGGAACTCACTAGACCGCCAGAGTAGATGACCACTTAGTCATTAGAAGGGTTGGATCCATGCTCACCATATAAAGAGTATGCCAAATACGTAAAGAAATAAAACGGAGTTTCTATAGAAAAAAGCAGGATGCTGAGTTTGAGTCACTTTGTGAGAATAAAGATTAATTTATCTATACACACAAACACAAAGTGAGTGAGTGAGTGAGTGAGTGAGTGAGTGAGTGAGTGAGAGAGAGAGAGAGGGGGGAGGGGAGAAAGCGAGAGATATACATATACGGTACACCCCAAACATTTAAACATACAAAGTGAGAGAGCGAAAGATAGAGATAGAGATCCCAGAGACGTATATTGCAGAGGCACGTCCACGTGCAAGTCTCCCACTCCTCCACCTCCACCACTTCCTCATCGATCCTCTCACCTCTCCTACCGCCCTAATGCAGGGCCTCCCACCTTCCACCCACCCTCCATCCTCCCTTCCACTCTACTTCAGTCTGGAGTAGGTGTTGGCCACTTGTCCCCGTCGGTAAAGTGGTCGTCCATGGCCATTATTTGGCTAAGGGCAGTCAATTCCCCGCGTCTCGTCCATCATGTAAGACTCCATCTCTAACCTCCCCCCACCGTCAACAAAGTGGATTTAGTTACTCTTGGTAGTAACTGCCTTCTTTTATTTTCCATTAACCCATTCAACTCCGATGACAAGATGTCTTGTCATTTGGTCAAATAAAACAAAAAATCATATAACACCAAAATGTTTGATCAAACACCAGAAAAATATGAGTACACCGCATACAAGATTTGGGCTCCTGCCTCTTCAAATACACCTCCAATCCCCTCCTAATACCCTCAATCCCAGTTCCCCCACCTCTCCTAATCACCCCCGACCCCCGTCCCTCCTAACGAATACCCACAGCCCCCGCCCATAGCCACTCCACTCTATCTAAACAACCTTATGCCCCGTTTCCCATCACGCCCAACTTGCAGCGTGGGCGTGGGTCGGCTCCCTCGCCCGCCTCGCCCCACCCATCGACCCATCCATCAACCCACTGTGCCCAATCAGGGCCCATTGCACGGGCGACTAATCAACACCTGGATCGAGATACACGGAACCCGCTCCACCCCATCGCCAATCACCATCTCGGACCGCTCAGTCTCTTCAAATATATCTCCCCCCTCTCCCTATTATTTCTCTCTCGATCTTCATATTGTCTCTTTCCCTCTCCCTATTATCTCTCTCTCCCTCTTTCTCGATCTTCCTGTCTATCTCTCTCTCTCCGTCTCCTCCCCATTGTGCAAAAAACGCTTGGACGGACAAACATACTATATCAAGGTCAGGGAGGTGGTCCTTGTCTATTTCTTCTTCTTCTTTGTCGTCGTCCTCTTTGTCTTCTTCGTCTCTCTCTCTCTCTCTCTTCACTTTCGCAACAACTGTCCCAATTGTCATGTAAACAACCAACACAATTTTCTTCTTTTCTTTTTTTACATTTATAACGACTCGTGCCGGGCAAACTGGCCCGTCTTGGACAAGAAAAAAAAATAAAATAAATAAATAAACAATTAAAAACAAATAAACAATAAATGAAAAATGAATCAAAACTGAAATAAAAAGCAAAAATAAATATATAAAACGAATGAATACAAGATACAAATATGAAAATTTTATATATATATATATATATATATATGTATGTATAAAGTTAAATTAATAAACCCAACTGTTACTTGCATCAGCTCCAAAAAGATCCAGTCTAAACTATACAAGCACCCCTGTCTGGACCGCAGCAAATTATTTACACTAAGGATAAACGTGTAAATCTTACGTCTAAATGGGTCCAAATTAGTTGAACTTATAGATACCCTAAGATGAATGAAAATGTGGACAAACTAACGATTTATAGCTTGTTAAAAACAGCTGGATTTTTAAAATCAAAAGATCGCGCAATCAGTCATAGCATCTTATTTGCTTTCTCTGATGCGGAAATACACTGCTTAGATGATCTGGGACTGATAATTACGCAGAGATCATTTTCACTACCCACTTTTGTTAACGAATTTCCAAATAAGTTGCAATCGTATATTATATATATATACATATATATATATATATATATATATATATATATATATATATATATATTAATTTCCAAACCTACTTTGAGACTTTCTTTGTTTAGATCGCTCAGCATATCTTGCAAGTCTTCTGCTCTTTCTGAAATAAGATTAATGTCATCCCCAAACCTTAGGTGGTTCAAATATTTGCCATTAATATTCAAACCTTTCTTTTCCCAACTAAACCTCCTGAAAATATCTTCCAAACAAGATGTAAATAATTTGGGTGCAATTGTATTGCCTTGTCGTACTCCTTTCTCGATCTTGATCTTTTCTGTATCTTTACGTAGTCGAATTATAGCGGTGGCTTTCGCATAAATCATTTCTAAAACTTTTACGATCTGTTCGTTTGTACCCTGTTTGCGTAGCGAGTTTAGTATCGTTTTTTGTTATACCGAGTCAAAGGCATTCTCGTAATCTATAAAAGCTAAACACGGAGGTATATTGTCTTCTGTCGTTTTCTCGATGAGTTGATATTGTTATTATATATATATATATGCATGCACACAAATGTTTAATTCTCTTTCTATTTCGTCTCTCCTGCTTTTAATCTGCATGGTCCTTCTTTTAATTAGGCCATTTGTAGCTTTGGAGTCTTTGTTTTCTCTAGTACTTTTGTAATTCCTGCTTTCTATACAGATTCCCTAATGATATTCACTAAAATCAAATTCATATCTTCGACGGTGTCCTCGTTAGTTCTTAGAGCTTCGAATCTATTTTTAATTTCTAACTGAAATTCCTTCTTATCCTTACCTTCGCAAGGCTTATTTTCTTTTTTAAAACTAGTACATTTCTCTCCGCTCTGAAATTGAATTTAGCTGTCTAATCTACCATTCTATGGTCACTACCTATGTTGACTTTATCACCGTAACATTGCTAACGCTTTTGCTTTCATCTATGAAGTCTATTTCGTTCTTTGTTGTTCCATTTGGACTTCTCCACGTCCATTTACGACCTACACGCTTTTGGAAGAAAGTGTTCATTATCCTCATGTTGTAGTTCTCTGCAAAATTGACTAACATCTCGCCTCTGTCATTTCTTTCACCTACTACAAACTTCCCAATCCATGACATATCTCCCATCTTCTTCCCCCACTTTAGCATTAAAGTCGCCTATTACCAACGTGTAATTTTTTTCTTGATCCATTACCTGACTTATATTACCATAGGATTCAATTTCTTCGTCTGAACTCTGAATTTGGTGCATAAACCTGAATTATTTTTAGATTGCACCTTTTACACAGCCTAATCACAATCTAAGCTACCTTGATAAACTACTGAACTTGACTACGTTACCAGCGACTTCTCGGTTTATCAAGAATCCTACTCCACTTGATCTTTCTTTGTCCTTACCTCTATAGTAGAACAGGTGGTGACCATCTTGTAATTGTGTCTGCTTTTCTTCCGCTATTCTAACTTCGCTCAGTCTTTCGATGTCCCATTTGATGTTGTCTAGTTCTTCCATTAAACTCTCCAGCCTGTGGTCTTCTGAGAGAGTTCTTACGTTTTAGGTACTCGTATATATCTTCATACTGTTTAATGTCCAAGGCTTGGATCTGCTTGGACAGTGCTTACTCACATTCGGTGGCACACTGCCCGTAAGCACACGAGGCAATGCGGTAGTTTCTGCGAGATATTTCTGTGATGTCACCGTATTCATTATATCCGGTGAAGCCCTATATGTCTTTAGGGTTATCAATGGTCCACGCCGTCATTATGAAGGTACCCCATATATATGTATATATATATATATATATATATATATATATATATATATATATATATATATATATATGGGGAATTTCCCTGTTCGTCATTAGGGACGTGCCAGTTAGCAGTGGGACTTGCGACTGTGTGTATGTGAGCTGCTCTTTGTCTGATCTTTCTTACAAAACCTGTTCGATATGAGTGACCCTGCAGAGATTTCCTCTCTATCGGCACAGCTTTTTAAATCATTAAGATTCTCAAGCCTAGCCACCACGTCAAGGTTTCAACTCTCGTGTGTATATATATATATACTGTATATATATATGCAAAGTAGACCACTTGGAAAAAGAAACTAACGAAGCAGAGCGCTTTCGTATATTACATCTTCAGTGCAACAAGTACTTGTTGCACTGAAGATGTAATATACGAAAGCGCTCTGCTTCGTTAGTTTCTTTTTCCAAGTGGTCTACTTTGCATAAGTGAACACACGTACCCGTGTTCTTATTAGCATATATATATATATATATATATATATATATATATATATATATATATATATAATATATACACACACACGCCGTGATCCTGCAGGATGATCTAAGTGTTCACATGGTCGGTGAAATGACAACTGGACTTCGACTTCAATATTTCAAAGTGCAGCGTGTTTATCGTAGGTTTACACAACCCATAAAGCAGGTATACCTTAAATAACCCCTTTTTTGAGAAAACTGAGTGCAAACGAGACTTGGGAGTGTTACAGAGTTCTGACATTTTATCCACGAAACAGTGAATTAGATCTAACAGATACTTGAACTTTATTGCTAGGACGGTTACGAATAAAAGTACAGAGGTCGTTATCAAACTCTATCTGGCGTTAGTTGGACACATCCTTGACTTTGCGGTACAGTTTTGGTCTCCGTGTAGTGTACATGTACCCTACGAGCATACTTGTGCGTAAGGTGCAAGTTCATACAGGGTAGAGTTGTGTGGTAGTTGATCTGACTCAATGGTCGGAGGCTAGAAAGGGTCACCGGAATTAGGTCGCGTCTGGTCAGGCGTCAGGTCGGTGCCTTGTATATATACACATATATGTATGTACATATATATATATATATATATATATATATATATACACACATATACTGCCTGCCCCGAGAGAGCAGGCCATTCAGATTCAGACATTCAGTCAGTCAGTCTGACCTCTGCACTTGTAGCGAGTCATTAAGCCTTCGCAGTCGGCCCCACACTTGAGGACCACGCCACGTCCGTCCTTAGGCCGACGCACACGTATCTTAAATAGAATAAAAAACACAAGCCAATCTGTGTATCAGTTTCCCTGCGTCACCATCGCCCGAGTAACTTACACCCGTATATTACATCCGTCCTATAGAATGGATATCAATTCACTACAATCAGTACAGAGAATTCCCAAAATGATACATGGGCTCAGAAATTTATCTTACGAGGCCAGGCTCAGATACCTTTTACACACTTTAGAAAGATGCAGAGAGGGGATGATCTAATAGGGGTGTTCAAGTGAATCACGGGCTTTAACAAGAGTGATGCAGACAAGGTCATCATATTAAGACAACAGGACAGAACTCGTAGTAATGGATTTAAATTGGACAACTTTAGATTTAAGGAGGAAATAGGCAAGAACGCGTTTACCGATAGAGTGGTCAACGAATGGAATAGACTTAGTAATCATGTAGTGAGCGCTGAAACTATCAGTAGTTTTAAGGGAAGGTAACATTATGATTGAGGACGATCGGTGGTAATGGGCATGGAATTGTCTAGTGCAGGCCTTATGGTTTCTTGCAGTCTCCTTTATTTTATTATATATATATATATATATATATATATACATATATATATATATATATGTATATGTATATACTGTATGTATATATATATGTATATATATATATATATATATATATATATATATATATATGACGTAAGTGGAGTAGGAAACACAGGAGTCTTGGTCTTGAGTTTATTCCTGACTAGTTTCGCAGGTATGCTTTGAAAAAAGCATACCTGCGAAACTAGTCAGGAACAAACTCAAGACCAAGACTCCTGTGTTTCCTACTCCGCTTACGTCAACCTGTCAGAATGTCTCAGCATATATAACATACACACACACATATATTAAACATATACACTCATATATATCAAATATATTCACACATATATATCAGGAGAAGACGCCGGGATACTACATACTACATACTTACAGTCACACACCTACAAGTACGTTCTGCAGTCTACACTAAACATAACCATTATGGTATAAAGCCACGTGGCTTTTTTATAGAAACGGCCATAAATATACATAAAAGAGACGTATATATTTCCTCAAGTATTCCTCCTTTCCATTTTCCTCCTCCAAACTCCACCGCCTCTCTCCTCATTTACGAGGGTGGTACGTCAGTTAGCGTTGCTCCCCTTCACCTTCTGTGGACGGGGAGGAGGGCGCCTCTGCCGCTGATGATGATGATGATGATAATGATGATGATGATGATGACGACGACGACGACGACGCGTTGGGTTCTCGATACCTTTCACGAAGAAATCCGCTCTAAATTAAACACATACGCACATTCACACATAAACACTGACATACATACATACACACACTTTCCCACACATATTCACTTTCACAAAATTATGCACGCACACACACTCACTCACTTTCACAAAATTACACACGCACACTCGTATACAAAAACGCTCACAAAATTATAAACGCACACACTCACTTTCACAAAATTACACAAATTTGTTTGCACAAAATCACAAAAAATAATACCAATAGCATGTACCACCACTTATCCCCTTACAAGCCCCCACCCACCATCCCTTTAAATAAATAAATAAATATATATATAAAATCATCACCTTTGAAGGGCCACCCAGCGCCCCCGCTACACAGCTCGGGTGAAAAGCAGCACAGCGAGGCGAGGCCGTGTGGCCCATTTCTTTCCAACTCAAGGGCGCAAGTGTCCATTATAGTGTTCCTCATGAAATGTCATCACCGTCAGAAGCTGAGGCAACGCCCTCAACTTCTCCTGTTGAGGATCCTTCAGGCTCTGCTGGATGTCTATCAAAGTTGAGGACTTCCCTGCCGCCATTGTGCGCGCGCGCGCCGGACAATTAAGTCCTTCACCACGGCGACGCCCTCCTCTGATGAAGGAGGAAGAAGGGGAGGAGGAGGAGAAGGAGGAGGAAGAAAAGTAGGAAAATGAAGTAAAAGAAGAAAAAGATTAAGGAGAACAAGGAGGAGGAGGAGGAGGAGGAGGAGGAGGAGGAGAAGCAGAAAGAAAAGACGAAGATGAAGAGAAATAAAAAGATGAAGAAGAGGAAGATGAAAAAAGGAGAAGAAAAAGATGAAGAGGAAAAGAAGAGGAAGAGGAGGAAGAAAGATATAAAAAAAAAAAAAAAAAACATAGAAAAAAAAATCTACATTATACCCCTTGATTCTGATGATGCCACCACCCCCCTCCCAACCTTCACCTTCGGCGAAATGAAATAGGTTCCTGTTAACCAGAATAAGAACAATAAACAACGTCATCCCAACACTATCTCAGTGTGTGTGTGTGTGTGTGTGTGTGTGTGTGTGTGTGTGTGTGTGTGTGTGTGTGTGTGTGTGTGTGTGTGTGCGTGTATTCACAATGGTATTTGGATCACGTGCTGGACTCGTGAACGACAGCTATTTCCCTCCCGGAAGGGAGCTCAGAGCTCGTATAACCGATCTATGGGTAATGCTGTGACCTTACACGCACATACACACCAACCACGCCACCGAGTGTGTGTGTGTGTGTGTGTGTGTGTGTGTGTGTGTGTGTGTGTGTGTGTGTGTGTGTGTGTGTGTGTGTGTGTGTGTGAGTGTGTGGGAGCGGAAAACGGAGAATAAAAGGGAGAGGGATAAAATGTAGAGGAAGGGAGGGAGGAAAGAAAGAAAGGAAGGAAGGAAGGAAGGAAGAGAAACACGAAGGTAGAAAGAGGAAGAAAGGGAAGCGGGGAGATAGAAAGGTTATGAAAACGGAAGGGGTTAGGGAGGGGAAGGGGGTAGAGGTAGAGTGGTATATAGGTAGGATGAAGGAAGGGAGAAAGGGGAGGGAAAAGGGGAAAAGAGAAAGCGAGAGACAGACAGACATACAAACACGTCAGACAGTGTGGCGCGCGAGTGGAGCGGGAAGGACCACCACATAAGAAAAGTCCGCCCTACGTCTGACAAGTCTCTGAAAAGACCCAACTGACGGCAAAGTGGGGTCAGCCCGGCTATTTCCTCAACGAGAATTCACAATGCTGTGGCCCCATAGCACACAGGGTCGTTTTCTTTCTTTCTTTCTTTCTCTCTCTCTCTCTCACTCCCTCTCTCTTGCCTTAGATCCCTCGCCCTTTACAACTATTTTTTTTTCTTACAAGCGCCGGCTTCGCCATGGGCGCTTGGCCTGCGGCGCTGCTCGCTTCGCGCCCTGCCCTTCGGGGGGCTCGGCCCTTAGGGCGAGCTTGCTTCGCTCGCGGCCAGTCAATCGTCTCCGTTGCCGTGACGTCAGCGTTCTCGGCCAATCAGTCGTCTCCGTTGCCGTGACGTCACCACTCTCGGCCAATCAGTTGTCCCCGTTGCCGTGACGTCACCACTCTCTCAGCCAATCAGGTTCTCGTGGACTGTTACCAAATCACCGTCACCGTATCGGTAGTCGGTATTGTACAGCCAATCACCCTTACGGAAGTGTCCCTCAAACACCGCCACCGCTGAGGTCATTTCAGAATAATTTTGAAAGAGTTATTCTGTCTTCTAGGCCAGAACCTTCCCTACAAGATGTCTCTGGCCCTTTCTTCGCCTTTGACTGCACCGGAGCGAGTGTCCGGCATTAGCTAGGGCGGTGACCCCTTCCTTCCAACGGGAAAGTGATGTTCAGATCCAGAGGGGAAGGAAGTAGGACTTCTCTGTAGGGTCTTCCAAAAATCTCCAAGGAGGGACGGGGGGGGGGGGGTCGTCACAGACTTCTCCAGAGGTGGGGGGGGGGAAGGAAGGCATATCCCAAACTCTTCCAGAGATGGGCGAGGGCCACCCCAGACTCCTCCATAAAGGGTGAGGCCATCACAGACTCCTCCAGAGAGGGGAGGGGCCATCCTAGATTCCAAGAAGCGACCAGCCACAACGAAGCTGCGCAGAAAGAACCTAGTTTCGTTCCCATTGCGCATACATTTTCCCCCTGTTGTTACGAAACCAAGGACAGTGGGCAACCCACACACGAGGGCAATACAACGGCTTAGCGACAGCCAGGATAAAATCAATCAAGTCCTGCTGAATGATAAGTTACCTCATATAGGTCCTCCCCCTAAGATGAATTCTGATTCTGATTCTGATTTGCTAGGTAAGACCACCCGCTTGCGCGGGATCGGTTTTTGTGGGAGGGGAAGAATGTCTGTAAGAAAATGAATAGATAGTAGTGATAAAAGAGGACTATTGCCACCGGGCGATTAAGCGAGCGTTCAGATGAATAAAAATAGCTCGGCGGCAGCCACAATAAAATCAATAACGGTGTCCTGCCAACGTGACCGGGGTCTCAACCAGTGACCCCCACCCCCACCATCTCCGCCCCGGTCGGGTCAGGGTCCGCATAGGTTGAATAAAAGAGCCTGATGCTAGCTAAAACAAAATATATAATGTGCGCCACTTTCAGCGCGGGACGATGAAGAACGAAGAGGTCCCAAGACACGACTTTACTCAGCTTCGAAGGGGAACCTACGCCAGGAGGCTCTGAGTAGGTGCGGTCGAAGCCGTCACTTTTATCTTAAAATGCACTTGGATTGTTGGGGCACTCCTGAGAATCGGAGAGTGCGGGATTTTAACCGATGACGCCACCAGCTCACAAGTAACAGTCATTACTGAGAATCGGAGAGCAGTGCGGGATTCGAACCCACCACTAAGCGAATGCGAGACCAGCACGCTTCTGATGACGCCACCAGCGCACGAAGGGTGTGACTCGCAAACCCGCTTGAATACTTCCCCAAACGCGCTTGGATATAGCCCCGTGCGAGCCTCTACGCCCACGTCCCTACGTGGGCGTTGGACAACCCAGCCTCCCTCTCCCTCAGGAGGGCCCTTAGAAAAATCTACCATTCTTTCTCTCCGGTCAAAACCTCAAACGCCTTCAGGAGAACCTTCCCTCCAGCCATAAACGCTGAAGAAGCATGCACGGAGTCCATAGGGAAGATCTGAGGGACAGGTGGGTTACAGGTGTTTGTGAAGGAGTCCACGGGATCCCATTTGACCTTCCCAGCCTCCTCCCACAACCACCTCCTTTCTCTTCCTCCCTCTCCACCGGAGTTGGTAAGTTTCCGTGGTCAACTCCCTTT
The DNA here is from genome assembly GCF_046742065.1 of Oratosquilla oratoria. NCBI lineage: Eukaryota > Metazoa > Arthropoda > Malacostraca > Stomatopoda > Squillidae > Oratosquilla > Oratosquilla oratoria. The sequence goes on along the minus strand of NC_134809.1, from coordinate 47,466,102 downwards.
CAATGTGAACATCTATTTTGTCCCTTTTCTTCTCTTGCATGAGGTGATTGTATGTTTTATAAAGTCAGTGTTTTCAGGATTTCAGTGACACCCCTACGTACCTGAGCAGCACTTTTTTTTTTTTTTTTTTTTTTAATGAAGACTGGTCTCCACTCAAAGAAAGAATGCTGATCACGTAACAAACCCTTCATATGTTACTATAACTCCTTAAATCTTTCCTCCTTTGCTGCCTCCACGACTCCTATTCGGAGCGATATTGTCCTGAAATATGGAAGCTTCACCCAACAATCTCCAGCTAGGAGTCAAGAGGAAATTTGCGAAGAAAGTCAGTTTCTAAGAGGTTAGCCAAAGCAATTTCACCCATGACCCCCCCACACCAAGAAAAAGAAGTTAACAAAAACAGTTTAACCCCTTTCCCACTGGCACCATCGCAAGCTCCGCCGCCACTACCTCCTCCTCCACCACCACAACCTCCTCCTCCACCCTCACCACCACCATCATCCCTAACTACCACCACATAAAATATCTGTGCAAGGCCGATAAGAATCTGAAAAGATAAAGATCACCTTAGGAGGAGCAGGGGGCGCGAAAGACGAAGAGAAGGGAGGGAGGGAGGGAGGGCAAATGGCGGGTTTGGGGAAAGAGGGAGGGGTAGGGGGTGGGAGGAGGGAGTGTAAATTGTGGAGGGCAAGGAAGGGTGTCACTATGCAAAGGCGCCAGGCTTCAGATGGTGTCATAATCGACATTCGGACATTTTCACCCCACCCCCAACAGCCAGGCGACCTTCACTCTCTGGTTGGCGCCAGACGATTTTATTTAGGTGAACTGAAAACACTCGGGGAGGGAGGAAGGGAGGGAGGGAGGGAGGGGTGGGCTTTAGCTTAATCTAAACTCTGGTTTAAGTAACTATCTGAATTATAACCATCCTTGGCTCCGTTAAGCTGTGACACTGACATTGCACAATGCCTCGAAACTTAACACACTGCCTCCTCCAAGAGATAAACACCACGGCTCCAAAACCCTCCACAGTGCCTCCAAAGCCCTACACAATGCCTCCAAATCCAACATACTATCTCCAAGGCCTAGCACCGCTTCTCCAAGACACAAGACAGTGCTTTCATAGCCATATACAGTACCTCCAAACCCAACACACTGCCTCCAAATGGTAACCACCATACCTCCAAAGCGTAATTACACCGCGCGTCGAAAGTCACAGTGCCCCCTTCAAAATTTAAAGACGAGGTCTCCAACGCATAACGACATCATGCATCTGGGACCTAACATCCCAAAGGCCTCACAGCGACGAGCTTCGAATATAATACAGTGACCCAGAGCTTAACACCGGGGTCCCGAGGCTTAATGTGATGGGCTCCCTAGTCCTATCACTGCATTCCTCACCCGAGGCACCTCTGCCTCTGTAGAGGTGCATCCCACAGAGTTATAAATAAAGCCTATGGCATCTTGGAAGTCAACGTAAACAAGATTATTACGTCCTACTGGGTCATGTGCATCTATTATACTTGTATATTTGTGTGTGTGTGTGCGTGTGTGTGTGTGCGCGTGTGTGTGCGTGTGTAAGTTGTATTTTACGGGACGAGAGCTATGCTTGTAGTGACCCGTTTTCGTATCTCTCCGCACCCAGTTTATTCTTAAAATCTTGTATAGTTTTGGCACTCACTGTTTCTCCGTTTACTTTGTTCCAGGCATCAATCACTCTATGTGGGAAGCTATTCTTTTTCAAATTTCTTCTGTAACTGTCCTTTTTTAGCTTCTTTTCGTGTCCTCTTGTTTCTCTTCTGTCCCACTTTGATAGGTCGTGGGTGTGTACGCACGCGGGTGTGGGTGTGTACGCACGCGGGTGTGTGTGTGTGTGTGTGTGTGTGTGTGTGTGTGTGTGTGTGTGTGTGTGTGTGTGTGTGTGA
>NC_134809.1:47441680-47461680 GCF_046742065.1 Oratosquilla oratoria | reverse complement strand
GAGTGAAAATAATATTAATAATAATAATAACAATAATAATAATAATAAACATAAATACTAAATAAAATATATACAACAAAATAAACAAATAAAACATACAAACTAAATCAATTAAACAAAAATACATACAACCAAAATAATAACAAAGACAAAATACAAATCAAAATACTAAACCAAGAAAATAATGTAGAGGTCGCCCACTCACATAATGGTCGACCACGGGGAAACCTCAACTCCACCTGACTGACCTGAAACGGAGAGAGAGAAGACTCAATTAGCGCTCCGACGATCGATCACACCGTTATCTGATGCATCAAGACCTAAAGCCGTGATCGATGACAAGCTGGTGACCCCTTCAAGATGGTGGCATGCTTTATGGCTCTAATACCGACTGGACAGAGAACTTGAGGGATTCTGATATCAACTGGGGGCAAAGGGAACTGGGAGAGTTCTGGTACCAACTGAGGGACAAGAACCTGGGTATATTCTACTACCAGCTGGTGATGGGAACCAACTGGAGACAGGAACCTGGGGGCAGTTCCGATATCAACTGAGAGAGAGAGAGATAGATAGATAGGGAGAGAGAGAGAGGGGGGGGGGCGCCGCCGCACAAAATGGCCCCCGCACCGTCGCGTTAAAATCTCGGGACTGTGTAAAGCCTCCTAGAGGTAAAGAAGTGAGGGAGGGAGGTCTGGATTAATCTCTAATTCTGGCACCACCACTTTCTGAAAGGGTCTTGCCAACCTGGCCAGCATCTATTAAAATATTTGTGAAATGTCCTCATAACCTCCACACTAGGGCATTTTATCACATCTTTCATCTCTTTCTATGAACAAAACTGTCAAAAAGTAAAAAAAGAGTAACACAAACAACAAATGATAAAACATAATATAAACAAATAATCAAAATGATTGAATAAATATGTAAATATGGAAATAGGTATATACAATAATAAAAAAAAATAAGTACTTTCTCTCAATACTTGGACATTTTATCATCTTTCTTCCCTTTGTGTCTCAAGCAAAAAATAAACAAATTGAATAAAAAATAAAATGAATAAAACAAATAAATATACAAAAGTGTAAATAATGAATAAAGCAAAAGTTGTATCATGTTTTTATTTCCCGACACATGGGGGGGGGGGCACTTCATTACGCCTTTCATCCCACAAGAAAATAAATAAACGAAATATAAAAATAAACACTATATTAATGAATAGCTGAATTTGCCCTTTTCCAACGTTAAGCACGTTACAGACTTCTGAGCCTGCTCATACCAGACAATTGCATTCATCTAAGGGAATGTCACCATGCTCACGAAGTAAAGACCAAGAAAATGAAGACGACGATCATGAAGAATAAGAGGAAGAGGAAGACGAGGAAGAGAGAGAAAAAAAATGGAGCGGAACTATGTACTAACAACAGAAAAAAAACTATTATATCAGATCATTTTTATGGCCGTTGCGCATACGACTCGAACGTACCGCTCTGACGCCAAGAGGCTACTGAGACAATACCTTAATCCGCTCAGCCACTGATGGTTAAAACTCTCTGAGCTCGGAACACTACTGGTTCCCGAGATTAGGAAAGATCGCTGCCTGCAACCCCTATTTCACTTTTCACCAGAGAGCCAACCACACTCATAGCAGGGGGTAAGGACCGCAACGAATCACTTTCACGCTTTCGCCATTGTAGCCATGAGAAATTCGCAGATGTTATTGGTTCGTGATAATATTTTCATCCTTGCAAATCTAATGATTATCTCTCATGTCACTGTTTATTGCCACCACTCTCATTCTTACTAACCTGGGGAATGTTACCCATGTCACGCTTTATGACCAGCATTCTCAATCTTACACATCTGCGAAATTTGATCTATGTCACGCTTTACTACCAGCATTCTCACTCTTACAAATATGGGGAATTTCCCCTATCTCACCCCTATTCTCACTAACCTTTAACTACGAAAACGCCATCTTAGACTAACATCATCTGAGGATGGCCTGATTAAAGTGTCAGGAGTGCCGAGAGGGTTCATGGAAATTCTTAAAAATCGAGGTCCGTCGGCCAACACAAAATTTGTCACTGATTACATTGTATCAATGAGGTTAAAACTAATTTACAGTTTCAGACTTGCGCGCACACACAAACTTGACGGCATAGTGGTAGCGATCGCGGCCGCCACTATGGCGGTCCAGGTTCGAATTCAGTCCTGGGCTGAAATATCAGTATCGCTGCGCTGCAAGCCGTTACTCCAACTCTTGTTGGCAGGGAGTTTTTTGGGGGGTGCGTGTAAGCTATGAGCTCTCTTCCGGGAGGGAAATAGCTGTCGATCACAAGTCCAACAAGTAACCATAGTGAATGGTGAATCACACACACACACACACACGCACACACACACACAGTGGCTCGCGCAATTACACACACAAATTTTCCATGCTAGGTACGATGTTTGGAAAAGAAACGGAATACCACGTGTATAACTACTTTTCTGTACATCGCAACTAGGTAAAACACACCCATACAACACATTTTCACAAGCTAGACATGTGGACAATTATGATGATGATTATTATTATTATTATTTTTTTTTTTTTCGGAGTGAAATAATCACGATAAACAAATATAGATCAATAAACTAACAAACATGAAAGAAACAAATTCACAACAAATTAAATAAAGAAATAAAATTAAACGTCCCTATTTTTCATATATCCGTCCGTTCATTGTCAACATCCATTACCTTATCGGGCGCTCCCGCTTTAACAATGGGAACTCACCCAAACGGCAATAAGGTATCATTACGCGGTTCCGTGTTTCGAGAGAACTCGAATCGGCTCGGGAGAGGATGGCTTGTTAAGACACCTTCCACAACACTAAACACACATACATACATACATACATATAGGCTATACACACTCACGCCTTGGAAAGTAAGAGACAGGACCCTACATTCTAGTACATACAACACACTTTGGCGAGTAAGAGACAGGATCCTACATACTAGTACATACAACACATACACTTCGGCGAGTAAGAGACAGGACCCTATATACTAGTAAATACATAAACACACCTTGGAGAGTAAGGAACAGGACCCTACACACTAGTATATACATAAACACACACCTTGGAGGGTAAGAGAAAGGACCCTACACACTAGTACATACATAAACACACACCTTGGAGGGTAAGAGAAAGGGCCCTACACACTAGTACATACTTAAACACACACCTTGGAGGGTAAGAGAAAGGACCCTACATACGAGTACATACATAAACACGCACCTTGGAAAGTAAAAGACAGAGTAAGCGCTGCACTTCCCCAGTATATTACAATTAGGTAAATACAGTAAGGTAAATACACACTGGAGAGCAAGGGCGAGCTCTGAGGAAGGACTGCTAAGACTCCTTCTCTAACCCTACCAAACATACGTATCCATACATACACACACATATACAGGGTGTTCGGAATAAATATTGACACTTTATCGGAAAGGAAAGAAAAATGTCATATCTTGGTCAAACACTTATGCATTCTCAAAATTCAAAGCGCATCTTTTAGAGGATCTTTTGCCAAATGCAGCTCAAAGAAGATGCCCTGAGCCTCCACCATGGCCTCCAGGTGGGACCTGAGCCTGCAGCACGCGGCCTTCACGGTGTCGAGATACGCCTGAACACCAGTTTGATCCTGGCAATCAGCTCGTCCTTAGTGTTGCAAGCGGTATGATTGGTGTCTTTTTCAACTGCGCCTCATATATAATAGTTCATGGTGTTGCAATCAGGCGAATTGGGGGGCCAGATGTTGAGATTGGTGAAGTCATTGAAGTTCTCAGGCAGCCACTTCTGGGTCTTCTCGGAGGTGCGACACGGAGCAGAGTCCTGCTGCCACAAGTACAGTCTTCCCGCAGCCACCCTTTCCACCCAGCGCTTGACAAAAGTAGACAACAACTCAATATAGCAACCTGAAGTGAGTCTGAATCCCTCTTCAAAGACGTGGGGTGGCATGACGTGGCCTTCGCTGGAAACACACCCAAAGACCATCACAATTTGAGAACTTGATCTTCATGAAGCGTGGGATTTCGTGCCGACTGTAGGCTAGCCACCTGTTGTTCTGCGTGTTGTGCAACTGGTCCTGGCAGAAGTTCTTCTAGTCTGAGAAGAACCAGCATCCCCCGCTCGACTGGGTGTTTGACCTTGTTGAGGAGTTTCTTGGCTTTCATAAGGTGGCTCTCTTGGGCCTTGGCGGTGAGTAATTGGCCCTAGCGCCTCTTGTATGAGGAGTAGCGAAGATCCTCGTTCAGCGCTTCCTTCATCTCTCTCGCCATTGCCTTGCCTAGATCTTGCCGCACCTTTTTTCAGCTTCTTGGCGAATTTCGTTGTGTGGACAAGAGTCAGAACGCCTGCTATGATCCTTCCTGCTAGTCACTGCTTCCACACCTCCGTCGCAATTCTCACATCTCACGGCCTTCACGGTATTCAAGGAGCATTGAGGTGCAGCTAAGACTTCCGAATTTTTTAATCCGGCGTGAATTATCATGATGCAGGTCACTCTAATATTTCGGTGTTTTCCAGTCGACCATGCTCTCTATCTCTCACACCGACCAATAGTACACAGAATCAGCTATCCGTTGCATTTTACCGCTATTAAATCCTTCAATTGGTTCTGAAATCACAGATAAAAAATTATCATCATTATTCCGAACACCCTGATATTGGAGGATAAGAGACAGGACCCCACGAGCGTATTTTAACTAAAACCACGGCAGTGAGCTCTCCCTTTTTTTTAACATGAAGTAAAACACAATTTCATGAAACAAAAATAATCAATAAAACAAAAGAAAGTGCAATTTAATATAATATATATATATATATATATATATATATATATATACAATAATCAAATATATAACCTAGTATGTAATAAAATAAAATCTTAATATATAATAAAAAATATCAAATATAACGAAATATTAAATAAAATATAATACAATATAAAATAAATCATATGTAACAGGATACAGGAATACAGAATATATTATTATTCAATAAAATAAAATAAAAAAAGAAATAATATGTTAAAGCATAATCGATGTTAAACGAAACATAAGAAAATAACAAATAAATAAAATATATAAATAACAAATAAATAATAATAATAAATAATAATAATATTAATAATGAAATTAGATTAAAATCGACGACCGGCTCACCACCCGCCCGGTCGGTCACGCCCGTCCTCATCAAGTCACTCCACCTGGCCGATCTGTCGACCATTTCCCTTCGAGGAGGAGCACCTAGTCGTCCTCCTCCTCCTCTTAGTCTCACCAGAGAAATGTCGTCCTCAACTGCTGAAGCGTGTCTTCCCAGTACAACAAAGAGTTCCCAATGTTATGATTTATTTTCTATTTACCATGTGCAGTCGCTTGGGCATTCTGACAGGTTCCTATGTGACCCCCTAAAATTAATAACAATAATAACAAAAAAATAAAAAGAGAAGAGACAGATAGATTCACTACTTGTTTATATGTTTGTTGCCTGACGATTCCATTCGTCTTCGGGAGGATTACAGGGAACAAAATGGGGGGGAGGGGGAGGTCGTCACCCTCTCTTCTCTCCCACCTACACCACTTCCCTTCTACTCCCTTATCACCTCTCCCTCCCTTCCCATACTACCCCCCACGCACCACCTCCTCCCCTCCCACACCAATCCCCCCTCGCCTTTCACATCACCACCCTTCTCCTACACCTTTCCCTCCCCCCACATCACCTCTTTCCCCTCCCCCAAATCACTTCTCTCTCCCTTCCCACATCACCTCTCTCTCCCCCACATCATCACCACCTCCTCCCCTCCCACACCACACCAATCCCCCCTCCTTCTCACATCACTTACCTTCTTCACCACCTCCTCTTCCTCCTCCCCTCCCCACATCACCTCTCTCTTTCCTCCCCTCCCCTCATCACCTCTCCCTTCCCTACCCCCGCATCACCTCCCCTCCCCTCCCTCCCCTCTTCCCTCCTTCCACTCCACACACCAGCGCACTACATCTCCCCTTGCCTTGTGAGTCAGCCTCTCTGGCCACGTCACTATTATCTTCATTTCAGGGCTTCAGCACCAGACTCGGCTTCAGCCTCGTTAAGCCCCGATATTTATTACCTTGCCATTACTAAACGACCCCCTCTTGCCTTCTTACTGCGTGTAGGCGCAGAGGCAACACCCTACTGGCTCAATGGGATTTAATGGCATGTGCGAAGGGGAGCGCCGCTCCCCTTTCCCTCGTCGTGGTACGGTGAAGTGAAACTGGGACACCGTGGCCTGGTAAGGGCAAGACACTCGCCGCTCACGGGTCTTGTGCTGTGTGAGTGTGGGTGGGTGACAGAAGGAGGGAAAGGGGACGGGGAGAGGGGCGGGGAGATGGACTGGGAGAGAGGGGAAAGAATCGGGTTAGGTTGTGCTATAGGGCAAGCTATAGTCGTGCTGGTGTATCCTATCATTATATATCATATGCCTAACACATGATCCGCATGCATACAAGACGGTGCCCGACAGGCATTAGCCTTTGGCAATACCTCCAATCTTGCTAACCTCCACATTTCCTAATCATAAACATTTGACTCAGTCAAGGCAACACGTCACGCCATCTTCCAACGAAGTTACCGACACAAATCCCTAATGTTACCAGACAGTTTATTAACCTTTCCTTATAACCTATCAAGCTACATTATCGTAACTCCAATACATCATGTCAAGGCACATAAACGAAAGATAGCCATCCATTACAACGCCACTAACACACATATATCCTTATCTCATATTACCTATGTGACAACCTACACCTGACATGCTTAGATAGGCATATTCTCCTATATAAACGGGCGACTGCGTCGCCAGAGACAGAGGAGACTAGGGGAGACACTCTCCCTTAGACTCGGTTGGGAAGGCATTTTCCCTGTGGGAGATTATATCCCAAGCTGTAAATACGATTTCTCCTAATAAACCAAGAATACCCGAAGAGGGTACATCTCTCCCTACTCACCCATTGTGTAGCACAAACTAACGGCTACACTTGTTTGTTTTTATTTGGGCTGGGTTTGGTTCAGGCGGGTTGGGTTCAGATGAACCCAACACACACATACAGTTTGTCGTGCTAGAACTAACCTTGTCTCGTCCGTTGTCGTCATTCTAGCCTCATGAATACACAAACACATTCACACGCACACACACACATACATACACACGGTGAGAGACAGAGTGGAGTAGAGCGAAGAAATGAGAGAAATGAGTGAATACAGGGGAGTGGAGACTGGTGAAACAGGAAAGGACAGTAGCCAAAGGACAGAGGAGAGAGAAGTGGTCACAGAAAAATGGAGATTGGACAGACAAGAGGAGAGAGAAGTGGTCACAGAAAAATGGAGAATGGACAGACAAGAGGAGGGAATGGATAGAGGATACAGAATAAATGTGTGTGTGTGAGTGTGTGTGTGTGTGTGTGTGTGTGTGTGTGTGTGTGTGTGTGTATGTGTGTGTGCGTGAGTGTGTGTGTGTGTATCTGTGTGTGATTCACCATTGTCTTGGATCACGTGTTGGAATCGTGATCGACAGCTATTTCCCTCCTGGAGGAGAGCTTAGAGCTCATATATGACAGATCTATGGGTAATGTTGTGACCTTACACGTACACGAGTTGGAGAAACCACTCGCAGCGCAGCGATATTAAAATTATTTCAGCCCTGGGCGGGATTCGAACCCAGACCGCCGTAGTGGTGGCCGCGAACGCTACCACTGCGCCGTCAAATGTGTGCGTGTTTGTGTGTGTGTGTGCACGCGAGTGTTTGATTGCTGGCTTGTTGGTGAGCACCGCCAACGTCTAGTTATTCAGTTCGGAGCCTGAATTAAACTATGAATCCTGTACGTGGAACTTTGAGTACTAACGAAGTTAAGTCTGTGTGAAGACCGTGTTAAAATGAATAAATAAAATAAACATGAAAAATAAAAACAAACAGGGAGCTCCCCCCCCCCCAACTCGCGCAGTTAACCCACTCCCCTCCCGTCTGCCTGTCTTGACGCCCACATTTCATCAGATTAGCAGCAAGAGTGACGATCCCCCGCCCTGATACTGCTGCAGTCGATGCTGATGAACACCAATAGCCGGCCATAAAAAAAAAAGGGGGGGGGTCATACTAATGTACCGATGCCATGACCCCCATCCGCTTCTCAACTCCAACCTGCCGAACTCTAAAATAAGGTGACCTAAACATTTCCCTACATTTTCCGCATGATTCCAGACGTTACTGTCCAATTCTGGAAGAAGACAAAGCTGGAGAAGACAAAGAATGAGGAGAAGACAAAGAATACGAAGACAAAAAAGACGAGGAAGAAGAAGAAAAGATGATGTCAAAGAAGAAGAACAAGGTCGAGGAAAACCACTGAAATGAAGAGCTCAAAAACATTCGAGGAAACCCCCACCCCCGAACCCCAAAAGCCTCCACTGGGGTTTTTATCCTCACCCTTCTTGGGGAAACGAGTCTTTATTAAGACCAACTCACGTCGAGAAGGCCTTATTGTCCTTTCAGACGAACAAAAGAAGCTAGAACTCAAACAAATTTTCTATATTTGGTACAAGCCAGAGTGATGGGATGCAAGACGCAAGAGAAGATGACAAGGAAAACGGAAATATATTGTCAGACATGATTGTAAGGTACACCAAAACCTGCTAAATACTTGTTATAGACACAGACACACACACGGAATGGGAGATAGACTGAGACACATAGATACATAGAGAGAGAGAGAGAGATAGAGACTGCTAGGACGGCGCTCGAGGTCTCTCCCCCACCTCCTTCCTCTGAAATCGTGCCTGGAGCTCCTTCGGGCCTCCACTTGACACAGTGGATGATGAAAGACCGAAGGCAACAATAAACCTGTTAAGGTTTCACCTACGATTGGCGATAAGAGCCGAGAGTAAACTAAAAGAATTTGGAGAAAATAATGGAGCAGGGCGTTATAAAACAGCCTTAACTGATGAAACGGACGCAGCACTAGCCTTAAGTACAAGGTCAGAGCGGCGGTGCCAAACGAAAAATCCGCGACCAAATTATGATAAACAATAGAGAAGAGGAGGGGACAGGAGGAAAAGGAGGAGGAAGACGAAGAGTAAGAAGACGAATAGTAAGAGGACGAAGAGGAAGACGAGGAAAGGAAAGGAGGAAAAGGAGGAGGAAGACGAAGAGTAAGAAGACGAATAGTAAGAGGACGATGAGGAAGACAAGGAAGGGGAAGGAGGAAAAGTTGGCTGAAGACTATGAGTAAGAGGATGAAGAGGAAACCGAGGAAGGGGAAGGAGGAAAAGGAGGATGAGAAATAAAAGTAATAAGAGGACTAAGAGTAAGACGAAGAAGAGGCCAATGAGGGAGAGGAAGGAAGAGGAAATTTCCCCCTTGGTTGGAAAATGCTGCAAAAGGGGGAAGGTTGCAGTAAAATGAGGAGTGGAGGAGGAGGAAAAGTTAGAACAAGAGAAAAAGTAGGGGGGGGGAGTACAAGAAAGAGGAGGCAAGGGAGAAGAGCAAAGAGAAGGAGGGGGCTAAGGAGGGGTTATGAATAGAGGAAGAGAAAAAGGAAGAGAAGGGTAAATAGGATGAAGAGGAGGAGGAGGAGGAGGTATGAGGAGAGGAAATGGAAAAGGAAGCGGAGAACTACGACGAAGAGGGTAAGGAGGTGGATGGAGGACATTTACCCCCTGGGTTTGTAACGATAACACCCTTTATTGAGTTTCTTCTGACTAACAACAGACGAATTTATTCGTTTGAGGGCGCGGGGCGGGGGGAGTGACTCGTGCTGGAGGGTGAGGGAGGTTGGTGAGCCCGTACTTGATGGTGATAGTCTTCAAAGACAATTCTAGTTGTCATTAGACTGACGAAATCCAGACGATTTGTTCGATACACCTACTGTTGGTACTCTCGCACCCCCCGGAGGAAAAAATAAATAAATAAATAAATAAATAAAATAAATAAATAAAATAATACACACACACACACACACACACATATATATATATATATATATATATATATATATATATACATATATATATATATATATATATATATATATATATATATATATATATATCAAACACTGACAACCTCTGCCCGTGATGTTTACAACAAAATTTTCATCACTTCCCCTCGTGCGTGGCCCGAAAATTCAGGTTGTCCCGAGCGGCCTGACACCTTCCAACGTCTCAACAGTGATGGAAGGTCTGATGTCATTTGTGTATGGATGTTATCTCCACATTGCTAAGCTTTCCTTCGTCGGCGTGGGAGATCACACGAAGAGCTGGAAGAACGGGATGAGAGGGAAGGAAAGGAGGACGGGGCGGAGGATGAGGAGGAAGATGATGACAATAATGAGGAGGAGGAAGGAGGAGGAGGGTGAGAATTTGGACGATAATAAGCAGGAGGAGGAGGGGGAGGAGGGAGAGGAGGGGAGGATGATAAAGAACAAGAACTATAGCAGCTTCCAGCTCAGTATACAGATCATATGAGGAAATGTTAGAACTATCCTCTCATGAAAAGAAAGGCGAGAGGTGAAAGGGTTACTGTCTTCAGAACATTAATAGCCGTGGACAAAACTGAGTGGGGCCACCTATTTTTTGAGATGCAATGAAGATAGGCAAGAGGACAGGAAAGAAACTGGAGGGAGAGTGTTCAAGAATATCTAGAAAGCTACATCAAAACAAACAAAACTGAAATAAAAGAAATCGAATAACGAATGCATCAAATCAAAGCCAACTTTGACAAATTGACGCAGAGGGCACACCACAACTACATCATCTTTCAGGATGCTCGCTGGTCGAGCGGAGGCTGTGGTGGACAGATTCCCCCTCAGGAACGTTATAAGGCATATCTATATAGTCGCGGGATGTGGGTGAGCAGCCACTGGTGATAATGTGTAAGGACAAGTGGCCTTCAACTTCAGAGCATTTATGTTTGGATTTGTATTTGTATACAACCAAAAACACAATTCCGGGCTATGCCCGTCAATTCTGTACCAGCCAGAAGGATGCTAATTTTCGGTATTCAGGTGGGATATACAACTCGTGTGAGGTCGGCTCAGGTCACAGTTGCCTTTAGACTCGGCCGGCCAACAGGCGCGTAGGCCTGACTCCTTATATAAAAACAGGAAACCAACTAGAGGCAAAACATTCACTCATCCTAAACCCACTCGTTTACTCCCTACGTCACCTAGTCCAAAGAAACACTTATATGTTACAGGGCACCGTTACTTGCTGAGAAGGTAGAGATGCTGACGATTCGAATCCTGCTCGGGTCCAGTTGAACTAAGGGCATGGTTCATTAAATTCCACGCTACAAAGTCCACTGTAAGGGGCACCGTTCTATCCTTCCGAAAAGGGGGAGTTTGTGACGTTAAACCAAATCAATCAATCAATCAAATAAGAGAGGAAAAATATATATAAAGATGATAATAAAATATCAATACCAGTAATAATAATAAATACATAAAAATAAAAGTGGCTGTGTATAATGGACATCCATCCTTGACCCGACGCGGGTTCGGCGTATAATTGTGCTTGTCAACTTCCTACACCCAAACTCCAGATACTACTCCCAATTATTTACGTCCACCGAACCCCAACCCCCAACCCCCTCTCTCTCCCATCACTATGTCGTCAACGGCACTCCTCAGGGTGCGACAAGTAGCCCTTTATCGGAGATAATGAAGGACAAAGGAGCCCTACGACGACTTTGCCCGAGTGAGCGCCTCCAACACAGTGACACAGGAGGCTCGGAACTGAAGGTTTAGGCTATTCCATCAAATCTTCAGGTCAGTCCGTCTACCCAGCTCATTTGCATAAACTCGCCTCTCCTTTGCTAGGACGAAATTATCACTATAATACTAACAAATAACAATAACAATATTAATAATGACGACAACAACAACAAAGATGAAGATAAATTAATAAAATACAAGTGCCTCCGTAATGAACGTGTTTAGCGAGCAATATACATCGGAGTAGTTACTCTTCTCCAATCGGGATGCCTGGTTTGTCAATGTTCAATATGGCGACGATCTTTGTACATCTCGTGATCTACTCCAGTCTTCACCGACTGAGGCCCGTTGTATCTTACGGGAAGGAAAGCTAATCTCGTGGTGTCCCGTCTTTGTATCTCTCCATATCTAATTTGCTCTTAAATTCTTGTATTGTGTGTGTGTGTGTGTTTATTTATTTATTTTTGTGCACACGGACGGATGCCATCTTCGATTTGAAATTTCCATACCCAGAGATTCTTAATATTACGATTACCAACATTCAATTTCATTCACTCGTAGACATAAGAACGACTTTTGCAAAACTCAGGGACAAAAGAGATTGCCTCAAGGTTCGCCTCAGCTTAATAATTAGGCATTAGCCTGAATGAAAGGATAGTTGTGAAAATGTACGTACGCCAAAAGGCCTATTCCCCCTTATCAGGGATTCCCTCCCCCCCCGAACCAAAACATTCACTCATCCTAAACCCAATCGTCATTCCTATCTTAGTCTCTCGTAGATGAAGGGATCCCTCATTCCCGCCACACTGATCGAACTAGACGGAATACAGCGAGGCGCAATACCTGCACAGCAGACCCCGACAGCCGAAACTGCATCCTCTGGCCGTCGGGCCTGGCGATGTGTGTGTGGATGTGGATGTGGACGTGGACGTGTGTGTGTGTGTGTGTGTGTGTGTGTGTGTGTGTGTGTGTGTGTGTGTGTGTGTGTGTGTGTGACAGAGAGAGAGAGAGAGAGAGAGAGAGAGAGAGAGAGAGAGAGAGAGAGAGAGATTATTATATATATATATATATATATATATATATATATATATATATATATATATTATGCACCCCTCAACTAGGACCTCCCACCAACAAGGATTATTTCAACCATACCCTGTACATGTTTATACTCGCATGTCCTCACATAAAAATATAAAAGATAAACGCATATTTACTTATTCACTTTCAATATTTTTTCACTTGAAAAAAAAAATATATAAGGATAAATAAAGAAAAATGCATTTGGCCAGACTATTTCATTCAGCTGAGATAAACGCCGGTCAGCTAAGGATTAACAGACACCGTCACGGTTAAGAACGAGTTATAATTACTTTCCTTTAATCCCCCTTGGCGGGGAACGCAAAGCCGACACCCTGAGGAGGCGGAGGAGCCAGAGGAGGAGGAGGAGGAGGAGATCTCACGAGTATCTTGAACAAAGAATACATGACAACAAACATCTTTCCAACATGTTGCATCCCTCCATGGGGGCGGTTTGGGGGAGAAGGGGGTCTGCAATGAATGTCGGAGTTAATCAACAAAGGGAAAATGTCGGGTTGGGTGGCTACGCCCCACGGAGGAGGAGGGAAAGTAGGAAAGAAGAGAAGGGGAGGGGCAAAAATGCAAAACACAATTACCTTCTTGCCCTTAAAGGGAGAGAAGAGGAAGGGGGAAAGGGAGGTAACGTGGGGGGCATGTAGACATCCTCCCCCTCCCCTCTACGGGGGGGGGCGGAGGAAGCGTGAGAATGGGGCACCACACGGAGCCTCACGGTCCAACCCTCCCATTTTCGGAAAGGGGAGGAACTGGCTCCCTCGACCCCTCTCCGGCACGGACGAGGGAGTTTCCGTCTTTTGGAGGGAGAGTGGTGACCCCGCAAAAGAGCCCGTGGGGTGTATGAGGTATGGGTGTGGGAGTATTTTGGTATTAAAAAACCACAACACTAATAGTTTCCCATTCCGAGTAACATGGGTATGATGGGTGTCTTAGCGAGTGTGTGTGTGTGTGTGTGTGTGTGTGTGTGTGTGTGTGTGTGTGTGTACGTGACGGGATTCCAAGGTTGTGCAGAAAATGCCACACAGGGTACAAACGGGTTGCCAATGATAATAATAATAAATAATAATAATAATAATAATAAATAATAATAATTAGTAATAATAATAAATAATAATAAAAGAGAGAGCGGAGGAAAGGGGAGGAGAGACAGGGAGATACAGGAAAAGAGAGGGAGAGATAAAGAGATGGGGAGGGGGGGAGGGAGAGAGAAGAGGAGAGGGGAGAGAGGGGAGGGGAGGGAGAGAAGGGAGGGGAGGGAGATAAGGAGGGAGAGAGAGGGAGAGAAAGAGACAGAGGGGGAAAGAAATACAGAGGAGACCGGGAACGAACATCCAATCAAACACAAAATTCACCCCCCCTTAAAAAAAATATACAAAGAAGAAAAAGAAGAGGGGAGTACTGGAGGAATTATTGTGTTTGCTTTTTGGCCAATTGCACGCACGCACGAACGCACGCGCACGCACACACGCACACACACACACAGGTCGTCCTTGCCTTTGGAGAAACTCCAACAGACAAGGACGGTCGTGGCGAACTCTGTACGACGAGTTGCCCGGCCCTGCACCCGTAATGTCAGTCAATCAGCCATCCCGAGTCCACTACTGAGCAAAGGTCTCTTTCATAGCATTCCACGATTCACAAGACCGCGCTAACCTTTGTCAAGTCACTCCAGATATAGCTTATATAACACGTTTTTAAAGAAAACCGAGTGCGAGACTTGAGAGTTCTAGAGTCCTGACCATAAATCCAGGAAACGCATTAGTGCCAGGAATAAAGACAACATAGCATTAGGTTTCATTGCTAGGACGATTACGAATAGAAGTGCAGAGGTAATTATCAAACTCAATCTAGCGTTAGTTAGACCCAACCTTGATTATGATGTAAATTTTTGGTCTCCGTCTTATATAATGAACATCAATTCACTAGAATCAGTACAGAGGAGAACCAAAGTGATACATGGACTCAGAAATTTACCTTACGAAGAGACTTAGGCACCTTAACTTACACTCTCTGGGAAGACGCAATGTGCGGGGTGATCAAATAGTACAAGGGTGAGGCAAACAAGGCTATCATATCAAGACAACATGGCAGGACTCGCAGTAATGGATTTAAATTGGACAAATTTAGATTTAAGAAGGAAATAGGCAAAAATTGGTTTACTAATAGGGTGGTCAACGAATGGAATAGATTTAGGAACCATGTAGTAGTGACCGCTGAAACTATCGGTTGTTTTAAGAAACTGTAAGACAACTTTATGGATGGGGTTGACAGGTGCCAATGGACATGGAACTGCCTAGAGTAAGCCTTATGGTCTCTTGCAGTCGCCTTCATTCTTATGTCCTCTATCTCGTCTCTCCACCTTCTGTCTGGTGTACCTCTTCCACGCTTCCCTTCTTGCGGCGTCCACTCAGTAACACACTGTAACGAGGTATATATGTAACACAAGGAAGGATTCTGGGCGCGGCATCCGGGGTGGGGTAGGGTGGGGTGGGGGCGATAATGAGGAGAGAGAGAGAGAGAGAGGGAGAGAAAGGCAACTCGAGTCGGGTGAAGGATCAGTCAAGGAGACAGGAATATAACAAGTATTTAAACAAATGAATATAAAAAATATAAAATATAATATATATATATATATATATATATATATATATATATATATATATATATATATATATAAGGAAATAAATACATCAAATAATTGTGAAGATAAAAAATAAAATTTAAGACAAAATTACTTAAGAATAAAACAAATACAAATATATATAAATACATAAATAATAATACTAAAGGAAATAAATACAAGAAAATAAATAAAAAGGAAAAGCAAATTAACAAAACAGAAATAAAACAAATCAACAAATTAACAAGGACAGCGAGACAATCATGATGAACAACCGAATCTAAAGCTACAAAGGAAATGGGATGGCCAACAATAAGGGCGACCGATGGCAAGTTAATTGGTGGAATCTAAATAGTAGCAGTACTGCAGGTGCGGGCGAGGGGGTGTGGGGGGTTTGTGTGGACCGGTGGGGTGGGGGGGGGAAGAGGTGCCCATCCCTCTTCCCACCCAAATGCAAACGCTCTCAAGACAATTGAGGCGTTCGCCGGGACGATGATGGATGCACTTGTGACCCCACCCGAGGTGGGCACTTGGGGGAGGTGGAGATAGAAACTCGATATTCTATCGGACTGGGGGTGAGGGTGGGACAGGAGGTGGAAAATAAGCAGTGGGGGGGGAGGGAGGGAGGGAGAAGGGGGAGAGTAGGAGGAGTAGGAGAAGCAGCAGCAGGAGGTGGACGAGGAGCAGCAGTAGGAAGAGAACGAAAAGGAAGAGGAAGAGGAGAAGCACGAGGAGGATAAGGAGCAGTAGCAGGAGCAGTAGGAAGAAAGAGCACGGGGGAGGAACGGAATAAGGGGAAGAAGAGGAGGGACAGTACGAGGAGGAGGAGGAGGAGGAGGACGAAGGTCATGTAACAGCATCTGAAGTCTTCAGGTCCGGGAACGGAGAGGGAGTAGGGAGTGCGATCGACAGTACATAGGGAGTCGGGTGGAGGGAGTACCCGTGTACAACCACGTTTAGCACGAATGGATAAATCATAATATACAGGTGAAACAATATATAATAATAATAATAATATATGTGTGTGGATATACGTACTGTATGGAGAAATGATAAACATTGAAGAACAAGTTTAAAAGATTCTCCTTTGCCATGGGGTTCAATCAGGTGTCCATAGGATTACATAAACATAAACAAACTCTAAAACATGTAACGATCGATAACTATCATTATCAAACGCTTCTCCAATTACCCCATTTTTTCATATTTAGGCCGTTATCCTTTTTGACGAGGTGGCTTAGCATGCTAGCCTTTCCCTCAGTTCAGGGAGTGGGTACATTTAAAAGCGTATGCCCTTAGTGACTGTGCACTAGCAGCGTAATCGGAAGAGTGCTGGTCTCGTATTTGCTTAGCTGTGGGTTCGAACCCCGAACTTCTCTCCGATTCCCAGCACTGACTGTTAGTTACCTGTCCCCAGCATAAAAGGGCAAAGGTGACTGTTTCGGCCGCAGCTACTCAGCGTCTCCTGGCGTTGCCTCATCATTTTCACCCTTAGTGACGTCACACGCTCACTGCTGGGACGTCGAACCACATACAGTACGTCTGGCCCCGCGATTGCAGACGCTCTGACCCTGGGACACTCCGCTCGCCATTAACGAAATCCATTTCGACACAGAGACCACCAAAGCGCCAAAGAACTCATTACCGAGCGTATAAGGCACAACCACACATACATACAGATGAACAAAAGCAATGCAAATTTCCAGTGGCGATGCACACTGCAGCCCCAACTTCCATCACTTGCGCTTCCCAGCTGATCATTTTCACGTCATCTATCAGGCAAAGCACTCCATTGCTAGCTATATAATCTACGCTAAGAACCTTCGAAAACCCCTCATTACTTGATACTTGCTTACGGTATAGCCCCCACTACCCCCCCCACACCCAACCCCGTCCCACCTTGGACCACACCGCCAGCCGGGTTTGATGGTTGTTTCATGACTGAGTTTCGATCCCCGTCCAGGCACACCCTCCCCTCGGGTCCTGACACGACAGGCACTTTCTCACGTGCGCATAGATGCAAGGCCCGTATACTCAAACATTCCTTGAACATATCCTACTAGAGAGCAAGGACGAAAAGAGAGAGAAGAGAGAGATAAGTGAGAGATATGAAAGAGACAGAGATAGTGATGTAAATAGTAATAATAAAGACGATAATGATGATAATAATAATAATAATAATAAATAAAACAGCACTAATAATAATAATAAATGATAAAACAGCACTAAAAGCAAAAGAAGAAAATAGGCAATAGCTTTTATTGCCCACGCAGTAAAAAACCACTGCTCATAGTTAAGCGCCTCCTGGCGTAGGCTTAACTGTAGAATAATGAATGCATACACAGACGACAGGACACCACGAGAGTTGCTCCTTTCCTATATATTACATCAGGCAAATATACACACATAACCACACATAAAGACATACATACATACACACACACACACATAATATATATATATATATATATATATATATATATATATATACTGACACAAACACAGAGAGAAGGAGGGATGGGAAGGGGGGGGAGGCTATCCAGGCAGAGAATGAGCATCAACCCCATCCAGACAGACAGAGGGGCGCCCAGACAGGAAGAGGTCAGACGCGAGGTCACCATGACAATATACACACACGACCGAGAGACACAGAAATATGCGGACTCCCAATCCCCCCACCCACCCCCCACACACACGAAGAACGGGGACACGAGGAGACAGATCTGGTCAATGCTGCGGATGGCAAGAGGAGGAGGCGAGGAGAGAGTGGGGGTAAGTGGGGGAAGAGAAGAGGGGAAAGAAGGGAGGAGAAAGAAGGAGGAGGGAAAGATAAGGAAGAAGGAGAAAAACAGGAGCGTGAGGAAGAAGTGTAGGAGAGGAAAAGGAGGAGGAAGAAATGTAAAAGGGAGAAGGAGGATGAAGACGAAATGGAGGAGAGGGAAGAAAACAGAAAGGAGGGGGAAGAAGAAAAAAGGAGGAAGAGGAGTTAGAAGACCTGGGAAGGGTGAAGGAGGGAAGAAATACGAGATAGAAGACAAACACCAATTGTGGTCAAGAACCTGTATTTCAGTGCAAACACACATCATATGAACCCTTTTCAAACAGTGACACATCTCATTCGATTTCATTCAGCTGGGGAGTGATGGCGATCGTGTTCAGACTTGGTGGTCCACTGCAGGCCTACCGAGCTAAAATTTGTGGAACGAAGCATCCTCAGTACCTCACCATAGTAGCATCATCCTTCTTGGCAAGGTTACTTGGAGGTTGAGGAGTGGAGCGCTTGTGAACGGAGTCTGAAACCAGTGCTCCATCAGCTGGACCCTTTTGACGACGAGCCAGAAACACCGAAAGGCGACACTGGTATACCTTTGATATCAGGCGTTGCAGAGATGGGTTGGAAAGCCGTACTTATAGGGGAATCGAACTTGGGTCTCGCAGCTGGTGAGTATTGCGACTATCATTATTATTATTATTATTCTCTTTGTAATATCCCCCACTGACATCCATTTGTCCTTTCCAGGCAGACAATTTTCCTGTTATTGCTGACAAAGCATCATATACTATCCTACTCTAATTCTAGTCCAATACTGAACAAATCCTTTACCAAACTATTCTGCAAGCCTCATGACTGTCTCTACCTTTGCCATGTACCTTCTGCAAATTTCTCTAACACAGTTATTAAATTAAAAAAAAATATCTATACACGACTGAATAACCCATTCAATAATGTTCTTTGAATTCTTTGAAAATATCTATTATCAACACTCCCAGACGATTATGATGAAAAAATATATATATATAATAATAATAATAAAATAACTGAATAAATAAATAAAAATAATAATAATAATAATGATAAAAACTGAGTTTACAGTACATAAATAAATCTCAACCGTATACTTTATTAGCAAACCCACTTCTTCCAACTAAACGCGCGCACAAACACAAACAAAATAAAATATCTGTAGTCAAATAAAAACCCACATACCCGTCCAGTTCTGTATGTATACACAAATGTCCTAAAATTGAGTGTGTGTGTACTGCTCTCGGGCAGTACACTTCAGCCTTCCAGGAGTACTTACAGGTGCCCAGATGGAGTCGGGCAGGGGTAGAGGGCGGGGAAAGGCATCCAGGATAAGAGAGAAAAAGGAAGACATAATATACGGTATATATATATATATATATATATATATATATATATATATATATATATATATATATATATATATTATATATATAATAGAGAGAGAGAGAAACAGAGAGAGGGGTCTGGGAGATAATGAAATATATATATATATATATATATATATATATATATATATTTTTATATTTTTTTATATATTTTATATATATATATATATTATAATATTTCATTATCTTCCAGACCCCTCTGTTTCTCTCTTTCTCTCTCTCTCTCTATATATAATATATATATATATATATATATATATATATATATATATACTGTATATATATAAATATATATATATATACTGT
>NC_134809.1:47424180-47439180 GCF_046742065.1 Oratosquilla oratoria | reverse complement strand
AGGAAATGAGGAACAATGGCAAGAGATGGAGAACATGATGAAATCACAGAAAAAGAATTTGAATGGGCATTGAAAGAAATGAAGAATTCCAAAACACCAGGAGATGAAATATCAATACAGCTAATAAAGGAAGGAGGAAATGTAGTACAGCAAAATATATTGAAGCTCATAAGATCTATAGAGAATGAACAATACCAGAGAAGTGGGGTAAAACCCTAATAGTCCCAATTTTCAAAGGTAAAGGTGATGCTGAAAATGGTAACAACTATAGAGGGATTTCCCTCATACCCCACATCACAAAGCTATATGAAAAAATAATTGAGAAGAGTAAGAGACCTAGTATAACCATTATTAGGAGAGTAGCAGCATGTAATAGATCAGTAGCGGACTTAACTTTTGGACTAAGGATGGTGATAAAGAAGGCATGAAAGTATAACCAAAGCCTATACATCGCTTTTATTGATCTACAGAAAGCTTCTGATTCAATACCTCGCGAAAAGGTACGGTGGTGTATGGAGGAGAGGCATGGTGTCAAGGGACATCTAAAGAAAGCTAAATAAAGTTTGTATTACCCCTGTACATGCAGTGTTAGAACATCAAAAGGGGGCAGAAAAGTGGTTCCCTGTAGAAACAGGGGTTAAACAAGGAAGTGTTATCCCCTCAGCTTTTTATAGCATATATGGAAACTGTAATAGAGGATTTCAAAGAAGGTAAAGAAGAAAACTATAAGAACAGAATAATCGCTTATGCAGATGATACAGCTAAATGGAGCACAGATAGGGAAGAGATCGAAGAAGACATAAAAAGGTGGAATGAGTGCTTTATAAGGAAAGGCATGAAAATGTAGGAAAGACAGATACCGACCGTTAGCAGATGAGAAGAACATGAATTCAGCATCATCATAGGATATAAGATGGTAAAAAATACAAACATCTTCAAATATCTTGGAAGTGTAGTCACTAAGGAGGGTGGAAATAAGAGGGATATTTCAAAAAGAATAAATAAATTTACTGCAAATGTTGGAGCTCTCTGGAAAAACATGTGCCTTTCGAAGTGAAAAGGATTGTTTTCAATACTATCTTGACACCTACCCTAACATATGGTTCAGAAACTTGGGTAATGACAAAAGTAGACATAAGCTGGATTCAGGCAGCGGAAATGAGACCATTGAGAGCTATAGTTGGAAAGACGAGGAGAGATAAACTAAAAAACGAAGATATAAGGAAAACCATTGGCGTCTGCTCCATGCTATGCAAAATAGATGCTGCCCAGTTAAGATGGTTGGGAAGTTTAGAAAGAATGGAGGAAGAAAGAATTGCAAGGGGATGCTGGAAGTGGATGCCGGACGGAAAAAGGCCAAGAAGAAGACCGAGAAAGAGATGGAAAGAAAATGTTGAAGAAGCCCCCAGCAGACATGACTTGCCCAACATCGAGGGAGGAAGGGGCCTTCCATGATAGAGCCAGATGGAGGAACATCCTGGGACCACTGACAGGTATAACGCCTACTACTGGGAGCTGAAGAAGTAAGAAGTATATATACATATACATATATACATACATATATTCACACATTTATTCATATATATATATATATATACACATATGCATATATGTATATGTGTATTGGTCTAAGTCAATACGGCACTGGTCACATGGTCGCCGCGTTGGTTCGAGTCCTCGGGCGTACCACGTTTCAATGTCTGCATGTGCCTCCACGGTTCTTCCGATGTTGATGGCTTAGAATTAAAGTGCATTGTGGTTTATATATATATAATATATTATATATATATATATATATATATATATATATATTCTGGAAACAGTTCTATTTCGCCAGTAACGGCGATTAAGCGAGATAGGAGGGACCTTCGGTTCCCACGCAGACAAGTGTGGAGGAATGAAAAGCTTAGTTCCGCGTACATTATGTTAGCAAATGACCCTCCCAACCATTCTTGACGGGAGTCACCCGCACGCAGGGCATCTTTCGAAGTTGTTTTGGCAGGCGCCAAATGATTTTATTCAGCTATGAAAGGAGTGGTCACCAAGTGTTGGCGTCATAGAAAGCTTGCTCGTCTCACATTCGTTTATTCGTGGGTTCGAATTCCGCGGTTCTCTCTGATTTCCAGCAGTGACTATTAGTTGTCTGCCCCAACGGTCTCGAAAGCGCGTGATAAGGCAAGGGTGACGGCTTCGGCCACAACTACTCAGCGCCTCATGTCGAAGGCTTATCACCTATATACATGCACATTGACCCTCCAACCGAACGATTTTATTCAGGGTGAGGCGTCACTCTAATTACCCCTTCCTTACCTGTTGCTACTTACCCTTTTCCTATGCCTACCGCCGGGCTATTTCATTCACCTGTAAATGACCCCTTCGGCAGCCAAGGGCATAAACATGGCTGGTCCCTTCAGTCAGTCCTTCACATATAACCTTACTAAGGAGGACTATGTCACCGTGGTGGTGAGGCTCAGAGATGGTGAGTCGCAAGGGTTAGGTCGGTGGGCCTGCAAGCGACTATCAAATCTAAAGACTGTCGGCTTCACTAACGCCTTTCGTAACAAGTGGTACATCTTCTGGCTGTCGTCGGGCTATTTCATTCAATACGTGGTCGTTTCTAGTAAGGGGACAAGACTGTAGTTCACTTAACCACCGATTTATGGGGATTAGGATTCAAGGGAACTCGAAAAAAATATGCTCACCTTGAGTCACACATGAAAACATCCACACACACATTACCTACAATCACATACAACATCTACACATAAAATATAACCCACACACAGACACATGTAACATTCACACACCAAATATACATTACTTATGCACGTAAGAGCACTTCATAGGGCAGGATCGCACGCCTCGGGTCGAAAGGGACCCACGATGTTATCTGGCAACAGCACATTAGCAGTTGCCGCGTTATCAAACAATCGCCCATTACCGCCGCGGCGTCGGCGTCGCCATACAACACGACGGGGCGATCCTCCGTTGGGGTGGGGGGGTGCCCCTCGCCCCTTCCCTCCCACCCCTTGACCTCCGAGGGTGGAGTCACGTGACCTCGCCGGACCGAAGAAGAGGAAGAGATCAGGGAGGAGAGGGAAAAGGTGGGGGAAAGAGGGGACGGGAGAAGAAGGGGGGCGAGGGCACTACGGGATGATACGGACGAGGAAGAAAACGAGGAGGAGAAACAGGCGTAGGACGAAGAAAAGAAGAGGACGAGAGAGGAGGACGAGGGAGGAGGAGGAGGAGGAAAGGAAGAGGAAAAAGGAAGAGAAAGAGAAAAAGGGTGAGGAGGAGGAAGACGGAGAAGATGGGAGAAGGAGGAAAAGGAGGGAGGAGGAGGAGGAGGAGGAAGAGGAACGAGGAGGAAGAGGAACGAGGACGAAGGAGGGGGAGGGGGAGGGGGAAAAGGAGGAGGGAGTAAGGAGGACGAAGGAGGGGAGGGGGAAAAGGAGGGAGGAAAAGGAAGAGGATGGAAGAGGAAGGAGGAGGGCGAAGGAGTGGGAGGAAGAGAAAAAGGGAGGAGAAAGAGAGAAGAAGGTGGGGTAGGAAGAGGAAGAATCGAGATGAGGAATAGGTGAGGAGGAGTATGGGGAGGAGTAGAGGTAAGGGAGGAGGTAGACGAGGCGAGATGTGGAGGAGGAAGAGCAAGAGAAACAGGAGGACGGTGGAGGGGCGTAGGGTAGGGGAAAGAGGAGAAAGAGGAAGGAGGGGGAAGGCGGAGGAGGAAGCAGGACGAGGAGGATGAGGAAGAGAAGGAAGGGCAGGATTGGATGAGGAGGACGAAGGAGGAGGTGGAGGAGGAGAGGAGGAGGAGGAGGGTGGTGAAGGGTGGGGCGTAAGGGTGGATGATGGAGGGGTTGTCGAAGAAGGGCCGTGGGTGGAGTAGAGTTGAAATTGAGGCGATTTGTGAGGGAGAAGGGGTGGAGGAGGAGGTAGAAACCGAGGTGGAGGAGGTGGAGACGGTGGCTGCGGCAGTGGACCCGAGCATGAGAACTGGGCGGTGGACGACTGCAGTTGGACCACTGGGTGGTGGGTTTGGTCCCCGGGGCGTGGGACGGACTGCAGACCAACCAGAGGTGGGCAAGACCGGACTGAAATGGTGGAGGGGCCAGCGACGGGGACCTAATAGTGGTGACCCTGAAAGAGGGACGTCGGGAAGAATCATCTCCCGTCGATCATCTTCAGAACCCATTAACATTTATCATGAGGTGTAGCAGTGAAGAGCTGGCGCTCTGCTGTAGCTCCGTATCCAAGATCTCCCTCTATCAACTCAAAACTACCTACCCACGACAACTGTTCATATATGAAGCCCACACAGCAGTAGTGGTAGTAGCAACAACAACAATAATAATAATAGTAATAACAACAACAACACCAAAACATATACCAAAAGGAACTTTCCCCTTATAAGGGAGGTGGCCAGTCAAGGCATGCAGGTTGCCTCCACCCATCCTATGCCCACTCGCTCTCCCTTTTATCTTAACTTCTTGTGGATGAAGGGCCATGCCCACACTCGCCGCCACACCGCTTGGGACAGAGGCAAAGTAGCAGTAGTAGTAATAGTAGTAGTTGCCTCGACATCGAGTTTGCTGACAGAAAATCTGCAATCCCCCCCCCCCCAGTGAATGGCAATAGTTCTTGTGCCTCTCTCATAGAGCTCTCTGGGGGAAAAAATTGTCTATATTGTATTAGTAATAGGACGGCGAGCAGTCGCCGATTGTCAGCTCTCCGCATGTGAAAAGATGGAGGGAATGCAACTAACACCGACAGAGATCCTGGGCCCGGTCAAGAGACCCAATGTCAGCCCCTCAGGGTTGCACACCTCCAGATGGAGATAGGAGAGTGTTGAGAATTGAAAACGGGTGACAAGGACACGATTCCCTGCGACGTCTACCTAGCAGGTATTACATGGTCACAGGTCGTCCACGCGCTTCGTCCATTGTGAATTCCCACGTTCTTGGTTCACGTGTTGGACTCGTGATCGACAGTAGTTACCCTCCCGAATAAGAGCTCCGAGCTCACCTATAGCCCGATCTAAGAACATAAGAATGGAAGAGACTACAAAAGATCACATGGCCTACACTAGGCAGTTCCATGTCCATTACCAACTGTCATCCCCATACATAAAGTTACCTCTATTTTCTTAAAACAACCTATTATTTCTGCGCTCACTACATCAAGGTTACTAAGTCTATTCCATCTTTTAACCACTCTGTTGGTGAACCAGTTCTTGCCCATTTCCTTCTTAAGCATTTGTGTGTGTGTGACCTTTATATACAAAATCCTTGCCCATCAGAGCTGGACTGCCGGCTTGCAATGCTGTGATGCTTTTCAGCCCTGGGTGGGGACTCGAACTCTGACCGCTGTGTCAGTAGTCGAGGGCTGTACTATTACACCAGCAAGCACGTGTTGAAGATGTGACAAATTCGTGATGGACGATGATTGGTCCAATGCACGGAGGATGGGACCAAATGGGAAGGTTAATAAGACCCACTGGCCAAAATATGGATTAGTTTAACAATGCTTCTGTCCTTGTGGAATAACGATGAAAGACAGGGAGAGGTCAAGTTGGGTGAGACAGCAGGCTAGAGCAAAGAATATTGTGGAGGAAATATAGAAACAGAAGGGGAACTGTGCAGAGAAGTTAGAAAGTATGACGGGCGATGGAGCAATTGTGTTACTGACTGGATGCCGGGAGATGGGAAGCGTGGATGAGAAAGACCAGACAGGTGGAAAGACAAGAGAAGTTTGCAGGAGCGAAGTGGCAGAAGTCATGAGACTTATGGAAGTGTTTGGGTGAGACCTATGCTCAGCAATGCACTACGAATGGCTCAGTAAAAAACACCTTCCACACAATCACGCCAAAACAATCCCCTTAACACACCCCGTCGGTAAAGTCATAACTCTTGTAGCAAAACAACATCAACCCGGTTACACGCAAAAACACTTAAGCCGCCCACTACACCACTGTTGCATTGGTGTCCGACGTGATACCAACAATGTTAACAGCTTGTATCTAACATGTATAAAATCCATTACCATATTTCTGTGGGCGGAGACTCGCCCGTTTGAAAACATTCTCAACATTCTTCGCACGGGAGATACGTTCGGCGAATGCCACCTTTGATAACGTCCCCAAATATTCATACAAAAACGTTCCTTATTTGTCACACCATCGTCGAAATGTGAGCAGGGTCTGCACACTTCATAAGGAAGCGGACATCGGCATTCACCCGTTCTACCATTCGCTCCATGAAGTGTTTGTGCCCGCCGGGAGCAACTCGGCTCGCCCATAAATCTCCTTCAATCTACGGTTGCTCACATACCGCACATTCCAGTTCCAGCACGTATTCACGGAAATCCTTGGACGGGAAGAGTAACATTACTTCATGAACTGTTTTACTCATTAAATACCACAGTAGATTTTAATTAATCTGTAGACCAGCGTTTCTCAACAAGGGTTCCCCGGGACCCTAAGGTTCAGCAAAAGGTCCCTAAGGGTTCCGCGAGAACAAGATAAGCTAATGCACTTTTGATTTTTTACTTAATTTCATATACGTAATAATAATTAAACACGCACGGCATATTCTTGGTTATTGTAATAATATAATATAGACATCATTCTACCTAGCCTATTATTACGATGAAAATAAAATGAGAAAGGTATGATATGGTTTTTTTCCGCAGGGGTTCCTTGAGACATGCAATTTATTTTAAAGGTTACGCAAGGGTAAAAAGGTTGAGAAACGCTGCTGTAGACACTAGTACTGTACCAGAAGTTGCAAATGAAGTTGCATCGTCTCAATTGTACGAGACGAGGAAAAACACCTGGGAAATGTGGCCTATCAATTGATATCCTAAAAGACGATGGGAAAGTAGATAATTGCAGATTAGCTGAACTATATACAGAATATATATACTGTATATCCGGAAAGCGTTCCAAAATCATAGTTCAATGCTTTCATGATTTTTCTTGGCAAGAAAGGAGATCAGAAAGACCAGAGATAATTTCAGAGGTGAACTAAGACATTGTTCCTCAGGAAATAATCGTTATGTATTTTCGCAGTCCCGTATGGAGTCGAGTGCCTCAGCTTTATGCATTCAATATCCAAACGATACCCCTACTGACCAGAGTCACACATCATTCTTTTACGTTTGGATACCATCTTCCACCAAGAAATCTGATAACTTTTAACTTTTGCTATCCTCAAAATTCTACGACTCCTTCCCTTCGTTGCGATTTTGTCCAGAATGATAGATACGCTGCTTATAGCAAGGATAATTTATTTCTGCACAGTCAATCCTGTTTTCGGTTTTCAGAATTTCTCCACCACCCATAATTTCATTATTCCAGCATACTTATGTAGACACACACACACACATTCACGTATATCCACACACAAACACACGTTTACTTCCCCATCCATCAGCTTCTCCCACCCAAGAAGCTTCTTGTTCAGCGTGGTATTGTGAATCGGCAACAAAGGAGCCAAGGTGGGTGGAGGTCCGGGCTGGTTTGAGAGCGGGGTCCACCTCGGGTGGAGCGATGCTGCTACGGTGGTGTAAGACCGGGTCAAAGTCCTCCCACCCCGACCCCAGCCCTGGTGGAAGGGGGGCCGTGGATAGACACATCAAGATCAAAACATACACTGGGGTTGCCCGCTTGACATACTCTACCAGGGAGCATGGGAAGGAAGGGGGGGGGGAGGAAGAAGGATGGGAAAGGAAGGGAAAGGAGGGGGAGGGATGGGGTAAGATTGGGAAGAATGGGGAGGAAGGGGAAGGAAGGGAGGGGGAAGGAAGAGGGAGAGAGAGGAGGAAGGAAGGAAAGGAGGGGATGGGGAAACAAGGGGAGAGAGTGGTAAGGATGGTGAAGGATCGGGAGGAAAGGGAAAGATGGGGAAAGGAGGTGGGGAAAGAAAGAGGAAAGTGGGGGAGGGAGGGGGATGGTGGGAGAGGGAGGGGAGGGGGAAGTAGGGAGATGGAGGGGGAAGGAGGGGAAGGGAGGAGGGTGGCGTGCAAGGCATGAGGCATGGGTCAACTAAGTATAAGGGACCGTCCACCCTGAGCCTCATGTTGCGCCAACACGTTAATCAACGTGTTGATTGAAGTGATATGGGCGGACTTTTTCAACACTCCGCGCGCCTCACAACCGTTCTAATTTCATGCACCGGGGAAGTGCCCATCTTGACGAAGAGCGGGAAGGCACGTAGTCCGATAAGCTCTCCAGGATGGCACCTCTATCAGAGTGGACAAGGAGCAACACTCTCGTATTCATATATTTACTACAGCAGTATCCTTGTTTTTGAAGCGTGAAGCGCAAGAAGTACAAGCGGAGGGACTTAAGGAGTGCAAGTTATGAAGTAATTAAAGGAGAAATGTCTTGAATTATGAACTGAGAACTGGGCAATGACGACAGACATTCTTCCCTCGACGGTAGTGACAAATAGTGTGAACAGTCGGAGCTACATTCAGCACTGCCAACTGCCTCATACAGCGCTGCAAAAGGCTCAGTGTGGTCTAGGTTTAAGGGGAGGACAATGTGAGACGAACAAGTTTGGGACTGTGGGGAGGGGGGAGGGAGGGGGAGAGGCTTGGAAAATGCGAGACGTTGGGAAGTGATGAGAGGTTATGAGAAAGGTGAGAAGTACTTGGGAGAGATGAGGTTGCCAAGGGGTGGGAGACAGGGAAGGAAGGGTAAGAGGCTGAGAGTTTTGACAAGGGTGAGATGTTGTAGTGTCATGTTGAGATAGAGGGGGAGGAAAGAGAGAGAGCGATCGAGAGAAAGAACGAGAACGAGAGAGCGAGAGAGAAAGCGAGAAACATCGTGTCCAAGGCCCACTGGAACAAATCGAAGGTTGACAGTTAAAGCTACGCACGGGGGTTAGGGAGGGAAGAAGAGGGCTCTGGAGGGGAAAGGGGGGAGGAGGTCAAGTGGTGACGATGCGGAATGCACGAGATGGGTCCCAGAGATAGGCGACTCATTTGTCTCTCGCCCCGGTTATGTGGTGACCCTTCGGATGGGACACCTCCCGCCCCCATATATAGGTACATGGAGGGGTGGAGGGATGGCGGGAATGGAGTACGGAGGGCGGGGGAGTCTACACAGTGATAGTGATGGAGTACTGGTGACAGAGGAGGTAAAGGTGTAGATGAGATGCAATGCGATTTGTGTGTGTGTGTGTGTGTGTGTGTGTGTGTGTGTGTGTGTGTGTGTGTGTGTGTGTGTGTGTGTGTGTGTGTGTGTGTGTGTGTGTGTCTGTGTGTGTGTGTGTGTACGGGCTTGGAGATGTGCCTTGGATTTATGTTGTTGGCCTAGATTACATTTCCATCCAATTTGTTTCATAAAAAAAAACACATTTATGTGGAAAATATACTTCCAATCATCTTTCACGTGTGTGTGCGTATGTGTGTGTCTACGCCCGTACGTGTAAGATGACAGATAGACAGGTAGTTCGTGGGATGCTGAATTGGCGTTCGAGCGAGGACACCAAACATACCTGGGGTGAGTAACAACGCCAACGGAAAGAGCTTCGGTGATTTTCATGCGAGTTGCCATCTTCCTCCTGTCATTCCTCGTCTTATGAGATTTGTTAGCGCGAAGAGTGGACGCCGCGAGATGGCAAGCGTAGAAGAGGGAGACCAGACAGACGGTGGCGAGTCGAAATAGGAAAGTTTGCAGGAGTGACGTGTCTGAGGTTGGCGCGGTCGTGTGAATCATGGAATACTATGAAAGAGGCCTTTGTTCAGCAGTGGACTCAGAATGGCTGATTGACATGAGATTTGGGGACCACAAGGATATGAGCATCTTCAAGTGTGGTTAGTTATCAATCAGCCATTTCGAGTCCACTGCTGGACAAAGGCCTCTTTCATGCCATTCCATGACTCGCACGACTGGTTTGACTCATAGCCGAATGTGCAGGGCAGTCTTCTCAAAGTGGAAGACCCTCCCCCCCCAGTCCTCTCTCTCTCTCTGAAGGATACGAACATTGGCCAGCATTGTAGCCACACTGCAATTCCTCACTGAAAGCCCCCCCACTCCACATCTAACTGAATTCTCTCTATGCACACGCACTCACACACACACCCTCAGCCCCTATGACCGAAAAAATTACTCGTGGAGGGATGGAGGGTAGAGGGAGGGAGTAGGCAAAACAATTCCGTCCCTAAGGAGGAAACCAAATGGGATGATTTGCACAAAGTCGATGAAAGCTCCATATGGACCTCAAGAAAGGATACCGGCGGGGAGAGGATGAGGGAGAGGGCGAAGGAGAGAGGGTTTTGAAGAAGTAGAAGAAGAAGAAGAAGAAAGGGGGATAGAGAAAAGAAAGAGGCGAGAGAATAGGAGAGGAAAGAACATGAGACAGCGAGTGAGAGAAAGGAAGGGAGAGGGAAGGGGAGAGAGGGAGAGGGAGGGGGAGAGAGAAAGAGAGAAAGAGAGAGAGAGAGACTGGGTGAGGGCAGGAGAAGGAGGGGAAGAGAGGGAGAGAGGGGGAGGGAGGGGGAGGGGGAGAGAGAGAGAGAGAGAGAGAGAGAGAGAGAGAGAGAGAGAGAGAGAGAGAAAGAGAGAGAGAGACTGGGTGAGGGGGGAGAGGGAGATTGCGATATCCACAGAAAAAGAGGCGTGGAGGAGCAAGTCCGCACCGATATTATCGTGGCTGTTCGTTGTGGTGGTGGTCTGATGACACTCTTCAACAATTATATTCTGGCTAAATTCAACTCTATTAACCTCAACCAATTACATAGCAAGAAAGGATTTTGTTTTTCAAATGTGTGTGTGTGTGTGTGTGTGTGTGTACGCGCGCGAACGTATGTACACTACCTCCAGCCGATTTTATGCAGCAGAGTTCGTCACGTATCCCATGTGTGTGTGTGTGTGTGTGTGTGTGTGTACGCGCGCGAACGTATGTACACTACCTCCAGCCGATTTTATGCAGCAGAGTTCGTCACGTATCCCATGTGTGTGTGTGTGTGTGTGTGTGTGTGTGTGTGTGTGTGTGTGTGTGTGTGTGTGTGTGTGTGTGTACGCGCGCGAACGTATGTACACTACCTCCAGCCGATTTTATGCAGCAGAGTTCGTCACGTATCCCATATTCTTATGTGTTTCTGTTCTTTTTGAGCCTCTTTTAGAAAAAGACGACTCGTTTATGCAATGCTGAATTTAAATGTTCAACAGCCAATAAACCCCACTAGATTTCGGTTAGTATCATGCTAAGTGGCACTGTGTGGGCCACTAGTGGGTTCACTAGACCAAAGGTAATGAACTACCGACTAAGAGCAACCAACTTCACCTCAGGGCCAAAATCGCTCCAGCTCTGGCACGGTACCTGAGGTGACCTTCCTTCTATTCTTCAGCACAGGACGACCTTCCGGCAAGTACATGTTCGTCTCCCTTCCCCCCCCCCATATATTCAAAACCCGTCAACACTCTTATCTCTTATCTGGAGGTGCAGCCCAATGTCACTCTCTACCACCAAAATCTATCCAATAAACAAGTAAAATATATAAACAAAATAAGAGTATTTGAACACAATTTGCATTACCACGCGTCCTCAAATCCAAAGAAAATAAAGAATAAAGTTTAAGTAATTATGAACTAAATTATGAAGAAAAAATGCAAATAAACAAAACTATAAATAAAAGTAAACAAATAAATTAATACGCAAATAATAATAAATATACAAAAAAAAAAAAATCGAAATAAAATAAAAAATTCCTATTGTTAGTCACACTAGATCCACGTTGGGCGTCTTGGCATTTAGTTTACGGCTTTCTTTGGTTGCAGTCGATCAACTCACACGACCCACATTCAACCCCCTACGAAACCCCCTCAATTAAGGAACCGATACGTGCATTACAAATCGGTAAGCCAAGGACAATGACGAAGAGGAAATCGGAGGCCATATATCTTCCCCCCACACCGCGCCCAGTAGAATTTTCTGCAAAAACGAATAAAAGTGATTCCTCGCCCAATTTTTTGCCGTCAGTCTGGGTCGCATAAAGTATTCGGATCCGATGCCGCCTCAAGGCAGTAACACGAGCGTGAAAGAGTGAGAAATTGTGTGTGTGTATGTGTGTGTGTGCATGTGTGTGTATGTCTGTGTGTGTGTGTGTGTGTGTGTGTGTGTGTGTGTGTGTGTGTGTGTGTGTGCGCGCGCGCATGTGGAGGGTTTGTTGTTATAGACTGTCTTATCCTACGGCGCTTCTATCCTTGTGGACAATGTAATACCGCTATCGTGTTTGTTGGTTTAGATAGTCGAGGGTAGTAGGAGGGAGAGGAAGGGAAGGAAGTAGGGAGGGAGGGAGGGAGGGAAAGGGAGAGAGAGAATGAAGTGAAAGGGAGGGAAAGGAAAGGAGGGAGGGAGAGGAAATTAGGAAGGGAGAGAGAAGGAGTAAGGGAACGGTAAGGTAGGGACTGAGGTAAAGGGAATGGGGTAGGGAGAGGGAAGGAGAAAGGGAAAGGGAGGAATAAGAGAGGGGAAAGGGAGGGGGAGGGGGAAGCAGGAAAGGAGGGAGGGAGGGAAGAAAGGAGGGAGAGAGAGGAAAGGAGGGAGAACGGGAGGGAGAGGAAGGAAAAGGAGGGAGGAAAGTAGGAAGGAAGCTGAAGAGAGGGAAGGAGGGAGCAATGTGAAGGGAGCGAAGGAGGAAGGAAAAGGGAAGAGAGTGCGAAGGAAGGAGGGAAAGGGAGGGGGAGAGCGAAGGAGGAGGGAAAAGATGAAGGGAGGAAAGGAGGGAGGAGGAAAGGACAGAGAGGAAGGGAAGGAGGTAAAAGAGGGAGGGAGGGTAGGAGTAAGTTGAAGGGAGCGAAATAGGGAGGGAAGGAGGGAGGGAGGGACAAGTGAGCAATGTGGAGGAAGCGAAGGGGGAAAAGGAAGGAGGGAGGGAAGGGCAAAAGAGTACGGAGGGAAGGAGGGAGAGTTGGGTGCTGACAAGGATTGGTCGGAGGAAAGTGGTACGAAATCATCATTACCAAAGAAGAGCCACAATTTTAAAATAATTAATCGGGAGTATTATGGAGATCTAATATAGTGTGTGTATGTGTGTGTGTGTGTATGTGTGTGTGTGTGTGTAATGTGTGTGTGTGTGTGTGTGTGTGTGTGTGTGTGTGTGTGTGTGTGTGTGTGTGTGTGTGTGTGTGTGTGTGTGTGTGTGTGTGTGTGTGTGTGTGTGTGTGTGTGTGTGTGTGTGTGTGTGTGTGTGTGTGTGTGTGTACTGTGTGTGTTTGTGTGTGTATGTGTGTGTGTATTCACTTGGTCTTTGGATCACGTGTTGGACTCGTGATCGACAGCTATTTCCCTCCTGGAAGAGAGCTCAGAGCTCGTAGGTCCGATCTATGGGTAATGCTATGACCTTGCACACACACACACAACTCCCCGCCCACGAGAGTCAGAGTAACGACCCGAAGCGCAGCAGTACCGAAATAATTTCGGCCCTGGGCAGGATTCGAACCATGAGCTGCGGGCCACTATTGTGGCAGCTCAGTGCTCTACCAACTACGCCACCGAGTCGTGTGTGTGTGTGTGTGTGTGTGTGTGTGTGTACTGTGTGTGTGTATGTACTGTGTGTGTGTGTGTGCGTGTGTGTGTGTGTGTGTGTGTGTGTGTGTGTACTGTGTGTGTATGTATTGTGTGTGTGTACTGTGTGTGTGTGTGTGTGTGTGTGTGTGTGTGTGTGTACTGTGTGTGTTTGTGTGTGTATGTGTACTGTGTGTGTGTGTGTGTATGTATTGTGTGTGTGTGTGTGTGTGTGTGTGTGTGTGTGTGTGTGTGTGTGTGTGTGTGTACTGTGTGTGTATATGTACTGTGTGTGTGTGTGTACTGTGTGTGTGTGTACTGTGTGTGTGTGTGTGTGTGTGTGTGTGTACTGTGTGTGTGTGTGTGTGTACTGTGTGTGTGTGTGTACTGTGTGTGTGTGTGTGTGTGTGTGTGTGTGTGTGTGTGTGTGTGTGTGTGTGTGTGTGTGTGTGTGTGTGTGTGTGTGTGTGTGTGTGTGTGTGTGTGTGTGTGTGTGTGTGAGTGAGGAGGTAGTGGCGGTAATGTTGGGTGATGAGTACGAGTAGCTCCGTGGGAGAGTGATCCAAGCGCCAGGGACCGTCAGACCCTGATTTCGTGTTCAATCAGCCTAACCTGAGCTTCTTGCACCGCCTGGTGAGTTGGATTCGTCTCCCTCGACCATGGTAACGCTGAGGGAGACAAATGCAAGTCCTAGGAAGACCAGGTCGGCTGGCTGGGCATGAAATCAGGGTCGAGCGGCCCGTGGCGCTTGAATCACTCTCCCACTGAGCTACTCATATAGCTTTCGTCCTATTTTCTAGGAACGACCTCAACTTGTTCAATAATAAATTAATAATTTTCTCTTCCTTTGTTACAAAATAATACATACACAAATAAATGATATTTAAATAAATGAAGAGTGATTTATTTATATTGTCAGTCGTGCGAGTCATGGAACTGCCTAGTGTAAGCCTTATGGCCTCCTGCAGTCTCCTTCGTTCATACGAATAATATTAGAGAGGCCTTTGTTCAGCAGTGGACTCTAAATGGCCGATTGATTTGTTGATATGATATAGAAATGGTGGTCATGGTGAGTGGTAACAGTTGTAGTTGTGGGTGGTGGTGAATTTGCACCAAAAGTAGTTCGCCTAGGCCCATGCGCTTATTACCTTTACTCTAGCACCTACCTGTTCAAAGACCTCTGTCAAGTGACCAGTCGCTAGGAGAAAGATAACGCCCACAAAAGAAACTGTGACGAGTTACCATTAACGCGTGTGTATTGCGATAACACACAGAGGGAAAGTGAGAGAATCAATAAAGGAAAGGAAAAAGAAAACCTCAACAAGGAGAGAGAAGAGAAAGAGGGGATGCGAGTAGTCGTACAAGGATGAGGAGTAAGAGGAAGGAGGGGGAGGACGACGAATTGTTGTTGTTGTTGTTGTTGTTGTTGTTGTTGTTGTTGTTGTTGTAGGAGGAGGACTGCTCTCACCACACAGTTCCACAA
>NC_134809.1:47394180-47419180 GCF_046742065.1 Oratosquilla oratoria | reverse complement strand
AGAGGAAGGAAAGAAGAAGGGAGAGAAGCAGGAAAGTAGGAAGGGAGGTAGGGAGGAAAGAAGGGAGGTAGGGAGGAAAGAAGGGAGGGAGGGAGGGAGGGAGGGAGGGAGGGAAGGGAGGGAGGAAGGAATGCAAGAAGAGGGGAAGGGAGGAAGGGAGGAAGAGAGAGAGAGGGAGGGAGGAAGGAAGGAATGCAAGAAGAGGGGAAGGGAGGAAGGGAGGAAGAGAGGAAGGGAGGGAGGGAGGGAGGGAGGGAGGGAGGGAGGGAGGGAGGGAGGAAGTAAGGGAGAGAGGGAGGAAAGAAGAGTAAAAAGATCTCTGTAAGCCACAAGACCCAATAACTAATCTGGGAGAACGAAAAAAAAAAAAAAAAAAAAAAAAAAAAAAATCCCTCTTTTTTCCTCTTCTTTTCCTTCCACTTAATAGAAGACGACCGTCGAAGGATTACAAGGCCGACGACGAAGAGCTGCCGGCGGTTCGAACTCTTGACCCCAAAGTGGTCAAGTTGCGTCATCACTATGGCGCGTTCGGCTTCGGTCCCAACTCGCAGTCACAAAGACCCAGGCTCGAGCCCTGTTACACTTCTTTAATGGATACGAGTGACTGCCACTTGTCCTGGCTGTCCATGTAAGAAGAGCAAAGGTGGTGTTTTCGGATATTCACGTCCATTCCTAGCCTCCATTTCTCAGTTGTTGTTTTTTTATCTATTTATTTTTTATTCTGGATAACTATCTTATTTAGGCAAGACCATACACCCAAGTACGCGGTTACAAGCTTAACTAGTTTGGTCTTTGACCCCCTTTTACGTCAGCTTAAACCTCCATCGAGTGGAGTACAGCCTCCTGTGGAGATTAAAGTGTTCTCTTCTATGGCGTTAACCCCCCCCCCTCTCTCTCTCTCTCCCTTCCCTGGAAGGACATGGTTCACAGACCTGGATTGTTGATGGAGTGTGATTTCTAAAACTCTAGACAAGGTACTTTACACATAAACAAACTTCCTATCAGAGAGCTGGTATCTTGACGTGATAGATAAGCTTGAGTGTCTTGACTACAAAAGCCATATATATATATATATATATATATATATATATATATATATATATATATATATATTTGAGTGGGAAGGGTGATGAGGTAAACGCCAAAAAACCGTCATAAAACTCCTACGGTTTTTTGGTGTTTACCTCATCACCCTTCCCACTAATTCTGTCATACATATTTCAACACACACACACACACATATATATATATATATATATATATATATATATATATATATATATATATATATATACACTACGGTGATTTCAAGGTAGCGGGTAACAAATTGATATTGTGAATTTCCTTGCTTGGAACCCGGAAAATTAATCAAGTGTGTAAAATATGTATTTTGGTTAAATGTGAGTGCAATCGAAGAATATTTAAGGGCTGCGGATTGGTTTCAAAGTTCTCTCTCTTCCCCCAGGAGTACTATCTTGTTTGATGGCTTCTTCCACAAGGGAAAAAACTGAAATTTGGCTGATTAGTCATCCCTCTCCTTCCCTACCATCACAACACAGGCTGCCAACTGTGGGGAAGGTGATGCAGGTGTTTTTCCACCATCATCTGGAGCTGAAGGAAGAACTTATGGCAAGCGCCAAGGCGGCGACAGCGGCGGTCGTGGAAATGTGGCGAAAAGCATCAATTCCAACGGCTTACGACCACGACATAGCCAAGCGGATCGCCAAGCGCCACAAGGAGTGGCAGCACCTGAAGAAAGGAAGGCGTAAGGGAGGTCCAACTCAAGAACGGAAGGAGAGGGAGTTCTTGGAAACCTAGGAACTCTCTTCGACGTGGCCCACGCCTCCGCCGAATCTATGATAAAAAACCCCGAGGACCTCGCCTTCCTCAAAGCTCAAAGGGAGGGCAGGGGAAGGTTTGGCGGGGAGGACTTCGACTTCTCAAGGAAAGAAGAGGCCAAGGAAGTGAAGTGGTGGAGGGAGGAAGCCCTGGAAGTGAAGGCGGAGGAGAAGGCACTGAGGATGATCGCCGTGGCTCAGTTGGAGTTGTCCAGCAGCAGCAGCAGCGCCGAGACCACAGTTGATGAGGCTGGACCAAGCATGTCCACCGCTTCTCCACCCAAGAGAACGAAGCGCGGCACCATCAAGGTGGTCATGCCAGAGCTAGCTGCGACAATGGACTGCGTTAAGATGACCGATCGCGAGGCCACACACATTCTCGGATTAACAGCACATGCCCTCGGCCAAAACGTAGGCCAAATGGCCTTTA
Source organism: Oratosquilla oratoria (assembly GCF_046742065.1). Lineage (NCBI taxonomy): Eukaryota > Metazoa > Arthropoda > Malacostraca > Stomatopoda > Squillidae > Oratosquilla > Oratosquilla oratoria. The sequence goes on along the minus strand of NC_134809.1, from coordinate 47,416,912 downwards.
GCCGAAGTGCCGTTCGCCGCCGTGCCAGGGTAAAGTTCAGGAAAGACAGGGCCAAGTACATCCGGGAGAACTTTGCCTCCGACGGTTCTCCCGTCTTACAATGGGACGGTAAAATATTACCAGACATAACCGGGGGAGAGATGGTGGACAGGCTCCCGATCTTGGTCTCTGGTAATGGAAAGGAGCAGCTGATTTCAGTTCCTAAACTGCCTTCTGGAACGGGAAAGGCTATCGCCGAAGCTGTGGTGGCAGCTGTCCAAGAGTGGGGCATCGAGAACAAGATAGGGGTCATGTGCTTCGACACCACGGCCACCAACACAGGCTACGAGAGTGGAGCTTGCGAGCTTATTCAGGCTCAGTTCGACCGTGACCTGCTCCACCTGGCATGCCGTCACCACATGCTGGAGCTTGTGTTGGAGCAAGCGTTCCAGGTCGCGGACATTGCCCCCTCTACCGGCCCGGACATCCCCTTCTTCAAGAGGTTTCAAGCTAGGTGGCCGTTTGTCAGCCAAGAGGCTTATCAGACTGCGGGCGATGACGACGACATCACTCCATTCAAGAACGAGATCCTCCAGTTCGCCAAGAATGCGCTCGAAAACCAACAACCCAGAGATGATTACCGAGAATTTCTCGAGCTAGCTATCATCTTTCTCGGGGGAACTGATTGCGGAATCCGATTTCTTGAGCATTTCACCGAGCTCGGTGAATGGCCCGTGCCATCTACTGCCTGAAGATCTGGATGTTTCGGGGAGAGTTGGACCTCCGACCAAGGGAGCTGAGGGGTATTCGAGATTTCAACGACGTCTTCGTATCAAAAATCTACCTCAAGGCCTGGTTCAAGGCCCCACTGGCAGCCCAAGCTCCAGCTCATGACCTTCAGTTTCTCCGGCAGCTAGTGGCCTACGAAAACAGCAAGATCGCGAAAGCCACTTCTAAGTCATTCGGGCGACACCTGTGGTACCTGAGTGAGCCACTAGTTGCCCTGTCCCTCTTCGACGGCGATGTTCCGGTGGAAGAGAAGCGAGCCATTGTCAAACGCCTCTCGAAGGAGGGATCCGCGGATCCACCGCCCAGAATCACCTGCGACGCCGAGCGAATGAAGCAGCCTTTGAGCGCTTTCGCTACCTCGAACAGCCGGAGATTGTTTGACTTCCTGAAGCTACCGAATCAGTTTCTCACAGTTGACCCCGTGCAGTGGGCGGACAACGAGGACTTTCAGCGGGCGCTGGTACGGATCAAGAGCCTGAAGGTTGTCAACGACTTGGCTGAGCGAGGAGTGAAGCTTTTCCAGGACTACAACGAGATTTTGACGAATAAAGAAGAACAGAAACAGTTCCTGGTCCAAGTTGTTGCTGACCACCGGGCCAGGTTTCCCGATGCCCGAAAGGGAACGATCGTGTCGGCCCTGTCGGATTCCTAGAAGTCTTCTTTGACCCCCAACAATGTGTTTCTGTATATATGTGTTTATGTTTATGTACGTGTTAACAATAACAATGTGTTAACAATATGCTCTCATTTCAGTTTCATTTCATTATATCACACTTCCTCCTTCCTCAGTTTCAATGATAAGGAGTACGGTGGCAACTTCAACATCGATGCGCAACCGCTAAATATCAGATCAACCTAAAATTTTGGCAATCGGCGTTTGTTTTGAATCAGAGTAGAATGCCGGGTTCCGGTTTGGAAAAATCGAAAGTTCATTTTTAGAACCACCGTAATATATATATATATATATATATATATATATATATATATATATATACACACACACGTACTACACACACATAAATACACGCGTACAATATATATATAGTTACGCGTACACAGACACACGCATACACACACATGAGCGCAGGCACTTCAGGACTACTGTAGGTAGTCGCCGGGCGATTTCTTCCAATCGAGGACAATTAACCCTGGCCCATTTGAATGGGGTAGAATAATTTGATTCTACTCTGCTGCCTGCCGTTAGGCGATTTTATTCAGTCGCAGGGACACTCACGATACAAAAATAAAACAAATAAAATAAATCTATTCGATTTATTTTATTTGGTTTATTAGGTGTAACCTCTTGACCTGTTAAGGATTACGGAGAGGATATCGAACCCTCCATTACGACGGATCGAACCCCGTGAAATCCACTTGCCACCAATTCAACTGCCCAATCCAATATCGTCTGTTTTTTTTTTTCTTCTTCTTCTTCAAAGCTCTAGTTCGACTTTCGTTCCTTGATCCCATTATAATCACGTCACCCAATTTTCCCTTATCGTACGCCAGCCATCGCCACTCGATCGAAGGAGACATGGGTGGGTGGGGGATGGGGGAGGGGGAAAGGGATTGAGGTAAAAGAGATCGAGAAAACGGGTGACGACGACGACGACGACGATGAAGATGGTGATGATTATGATGATGATAATAATGACAATGATTATGATGATGGTAATAACAACGATAAGACGATGACGATGTTGATAACGGCGACGACGAAGAGGAAAACGAGTGCAAGAAGTAAATAAAACAGTCTTATTCTTCTAGACCTCTTCAGCAAAGGGGCGCTTCTTGGGCCGCATTACTTCGCCAACCGTCAACCAGAGTGACACACACACATAAAGGGCGTCAACATCACACTACTTTCCTCCCTCCCTCCCTTCCTCCTCCTCTTCTTCCCTTTCCCCGCCGTCCCCTCCTTCCTCCCCTTCCCTTTCCACACCAATCCCCTTTTCTTCTCTTCCGTTCCTTCCTCCTCCTCCTCTTACCTGCCATCTCCCCCTTCCTTCTTCCTCTTTTTACCTGCCATCTCCTTTCTTCCCCTACCTTCCTTCTTCCTCCTCTTCTTCCCTGCCATCTCCTTCCTTCCTTCCTCCTCTTTTTACCTGCCATCTCCCTCCCTCCCTCCCTCCTTCCTTCCTCCTCCTCCTTCCTCTTCTTTCTCCCCTTGCCCATATCTTCCTTCCTTCCTACCTTCTTTCCTTCCTCCTCCACCTCCCCTTACGCTCCATCCCCTCCTTCCTTCCTCCCTCCTCTTCTTCTTACCCATTATCTCCTCCTCCTCCTCTTCGCAGCACGACGTTGTTCACAAGGATAGAAGCGCTGGTAAAATACAGTCCATATTAACAACTCCCCCTCCCCTCCTTCCCCATCCCTCTTCCTCCTCCTCCTACATAATTCTTCTACTTCCCTCTCTCCCTCCTTATTTTCCTTCACCTCCATCTTCCTCCTTCCCCTACCTTCTCCTTCCCACTTCCTCCCCTTCCCCTCCATCCTCCTCCTTCCCCTTCCCACTTCCTCCCCTTCCCCTCCCTCCTCCTCCTCGACACCCCTGCCGGATTCGGCTTCGCTGGTCCGCATCAGACGATTTCAACCAAACCAGTTCTCTTTCAACGCAAAAGAATGACATCACACGTCCTCCTACACTTCCTCCCCTCCTCCTCTTACTTTCTCTTTCCCACCTCCTCATTTCATCTACCTCCTCATAATTCTTACCTTGTCGCCCCTCCTCACTCTTCTCCTTTCCTCCTTCCCCTCCCTCCCTCCTCCTCCTCTTTCTGCTGTCTCTCTTCCGCCTACTCAGTTTCGTCTGCCCCATCTTTCCTCTTCTTCTTTTTTCTTTTCAGCCTCTTCTTTTCATCGACCTCCTCCTTTTCTTAAATTTTCTCTCCTTTCCTCACTTTCCCTTTCCCCCCTCTTTTTATCATCTACTCCTCGCCATCTTCTTATATCAGTGACCCAACAGTCGCGATGAGACCTTTCTTGGAGGAGGAAGGGAGAGAGGGAGAGAGAGAGAGAGAGAGAGAGAGAGAGAGAGAGAGAGAGAGAGAGAGAGAGAGAGAGAGAGAGAGAGAGAGAGAGAGAGAGAGAGAGAGAGAGAGAGAGAGAGAGAGAGAGAGAGAGAGAGCCTTTAAAATAATCCTCGAAGGACCTAACCCCCTCCTTCTCGCCACTCCCCAACCCCGAGCCGTCCTTCAATTTTTAGCCAACCAATTCTTCCCCTGAATAACTCGCATGTATTAACCTAAACTTAGTGCGTTAGTCTTTCCAGTCCCTGAACAAACAAGAAAAAAAAATGCAAGGGAACGAAAGAGAGAAGGACAAGGGCACAGATAGATAGATAGATAGATAGATAGATAGATAGGTAGGTAGAGAGAGAATGAAAAAGATTTGTATCCTGGCAAAAGCGGGGAAAAATGAGGAGGAAAAGCAGGAGGAATACGAGCATGAGGAGGAATAGTATGAAGAGGAATAAAAGGAAGAGGAGAAAGAGGACGAAGAGGGGTAATACGGAAGATATGGAGAAGGAATATGTGGATGTGAATGGTTAAAAGGAAGAAAAGAAAGAATATGAGGATGAGAAGGAACAGGGGGGATAAGCAAAAGGAATATGTGAATGGAGAAATGATGAAGAGTAAGAATACGAAGGGGGACAAGAAATAGGAGGAACAGATGGAGGAGTAGGAATAGGAAAATGAATAGGAGGAGGAGGAGGCAATATGGTCCATCTGGAAAGAGCAATTATACTTAAATAAAGTAAGTTAGTGCGAACGACAGATGAGCAATGGAGCAAGTGTGCTGCTGAGTGGACGCCGCGAGATGGGAAGCGTGGAAAAGAGAGACCAGACAGACGGTGAAGAGACGAGATAGATAAGTTTACAGGAGTGGCGTGGCAGGGGTTGGCGTGGTCTTCTGAATCATGGAATCAAAGAAGTCTCTGTTCAGCAGTGGACTCGGGATGGCTGATTGATTGACTCAAATACACCCAAACCAAGTCCAATTAAAAGATGAAAAAAGATGGCTGGTGAGAGCTGGGGCCTATGACCTTAATTCCTTTCGTACCGAACGCTAACTTCGTTTGCCCGGGTGCAGCCCCTGTTCTTCGGTACCAAATGATACTAACTCGGCACCCCCTTCCGTAGCGAGAGCTCCTTCTTCTCTTAATACGGTTGCCGCCAGGCGATTTTATTCAACAGTGGCACACACTTGTTTCTATTACTTCTAAAGTATACAAATATTTAATATTATCTATATTACTAAAAAGAACGATAGAAAATAATTTAACCAAAATCCTTACTGTTCTTATTGTGTTACTTTTCATCCTCTGGGCATTATTTAAACATTAACTAGGGTTAAATGTTAGACACTTTTAAAGTTTAAAACATTCTCCTAACCTAATACTCTTCAATGCCCACACGAGTGACCATTTACTATTTGTAGCAGTTTGTACATAAATACATTCAAACACATATATACGTTACATACACATACCTATCTAAATATACACAAAAATATATTCATATATGCACACATACATACATAATAAGTGCTCACTCACACTCACACACGCATATACGTACACATACATAAAAAACATGCACATATACAAATGCATACATGTACAAACACACAATCCCCCATACATGTACACAGTTAATGCATTATGCCCATTTATCCCCATTAATCCCTCCCTGCGTACAGTTCACACCGTGATAATCCCATCAACACAATCCCTCAGAAACCTCACCCGCCCTGTCCACCCAGCCCCCTCCAGCCCCGTTTGTAGGCGGCGGCGGCGGTAGCCACCTAGCGGCCGCCAAAGCCACCCTGCCTGGGCATCATAATGTTGTCATCTTGTCCTGGCCCGCGTAATCTTCTCCTTCGTGAGTCTTAATCGTAGTGCGACTCGACACTAAATCCAAAAACCTGTGTCCGTCTGTTTGTTTGTCTACATCTGTATCGGCCAGTCTGTGCCTGTGCGTCAGTGTCTGTCTGTTTCCGCCTTTCCGTCTTCACGTGCTTGTCTACCTTCCTCTCTCTCTCTCTCTCTCTCTCTCTCTCTCTCTCTCTCTCTGTGTGTGTGTGTGTGTGTGTGTGTGTGTGTGTGTGTGTGTGTGTGTGTGTGTGTGTGTGTGTGTGTGTGTGTGTGTGTGTGTGTGTGTGTGTGTGTGTGTGTGTGTGTGTGTGTGTGTGTGTGCGTGCGTGCGCGTCCCCCAGGTACCCTTCACCTTCTTCGCCATACCTTTAACGACTTTCTTCTCGCGCTATTGAAAGACCTTATTAATCGGAGGTCTGCCCCCTCTCCCCCCCGCCTCATTAACAACCCATTCTTGTAAAAAGTCCTTCCAGTGAACCAATTATTTTTGCAGAACTTATTTCCAATAAACGTCCCCAACATTTTGTTCATCTCAACCCGTTTCATGGAACTGTCAAGTGTAGGTCTTATGGTCTCTTGCAGTCTCCTTCATTCTTATGTTAAACCCACTGAGGTAGGGACCTCGTTCTTGCAATTTTTTCTGGTTGTTCGCGAGTGATTTTATCCAGTTGAGAATGCTATGTTTAGGTACGGGCACAAAATTTTCATTTTTCTTTTAACCTTTAAATTATTGTTGCATATGAAAGTCAATTTTATTAGAAACAAAATGCTTTTTAGTTTTTTGAAATAGCTAAAAAAAAATAAGGGAGATACGAATTTCTTTAGTTATTTTTTTAGCCTGCATTTTTGGCTGGACTTCACCATAGCAAAGTGTTAGAATTAAGGGTAGTCATTTGTAAAGATTTCGGTAAAGAAATACACATTAACTCTAAACCACTAGTCCAATTTTATTGAAATTCGGAATAAATGGGTTTTAAGGATCAACAAATCACATGAGCATGTCAAAAACAATGTAAGACATCTCCATCATACCATATTTGCCTTTTCATGGCAACCATGAAGTTGTCAATTTTCAGATTATCATCAATAAAAACCAAACCCTTGGCCCAACTCACATGCAACTTGGCATTTCTAGGTTTTATGGGTCAATAAAACACCTGAGCATGTCAATAACAATGCAGGACCTTCTTCTGATACCATTTTTACTAACACCTATCACGTTGTCATGGCAACTGTTGTCAATTTAGACTCTCCTGAGCATGTCATTAACATTGCAGGGCCTTCTTATACCATTCTGTTGTCAATTTAGACTCTCCTGAGCATGTCATTAACATTGCAGGGCCTTTTTATACCATTCTTACTAACACCTATCATGTTACCATGGCAACTGTTGTCAAATTGGAAATAATGATAACATCCGAACCACTGGCCGAATTGACATGCAACTTGGCATGTGAAGATTTTTGGGTATAAAAATCACCAAGTGTATATTGTCCAACGATCTTGAGCTGCTTATATGTGGAAGAAAATAGGTTAAAAAACAACATACTTACATTACAATAGTATGTTATTGATGTCTTACCTTAATATTTTTACTCGAAAAACTAATTTGGCAAGATTGATAACGAAATTTGCGTTGGAATCGGTGAATATTTGTTTTCTTTGAAAGATTTGGGCATACACTTGTGTAATAACAAGATAATTTGAATACCCTGCGCATGCGATGAACGTTCAAAGCATTCAAACTAAGCGATACAAAATCAAATGGGTCGCAAAAGATGGCGTTGTAAATAACAGCGCGATAGTGACGTCATGCTTGTTTTTCGCGCGTACCTACTATATTTCCTTCACTTCCATCTCAAGATTTCAAGAATCGGATATAAGGAATAAGTCTATATACCAAGAGCTTTCCTCCTCTTATAAGGGAGGTAGCCAAGTCAAAGGCAAGTACCTACTCCCACTCAACCCACTCCCCTCCACCACCCTTTCCCCCCTCTCATCTTAGCTCCTCATGGATGACGGGTCATCCCTGTATCCCGCCCACTCACTCGCACTCATCCGGCGCGATAGGCTTGTTGAGACCCTTGGCCTCTACTACGATGCGCCTCCACTCTCTTCTGTCTTCTGCCTGCTGTTCCATGTTGTCCGAGTCGACATCCAGGAGCCTGAGGTCAGATGTCACCACATCCTTCCAGCGTGTCCGGAGGCGGTCACGGGGTCTTCTCCCGTCCATCGATTCGGCTGGCGTGCACTCTAAATTTGGTTCGCTCTGGAGTCGACCTGAGGAGGTGTCCTAGCCACCTGACCCTTGATCTTATGAAATCCGTAACGAATGGAAAAGATGTCAACTGTCAGCCTTCACGGGCGTATCTTTTTCTCCGTTGGCCGAGGTCTCCAATGCAGATTGTTTTTAGTGTTATTCTCAAATTTTAATATTCTCGTTTGCATGTTTTGAATGAGGCTCCAGGTTTCAGCGCCGTTCGTTAATATGGGTCTTATCATAGTGGAGTACAGTTTGAACTTTGTTCCCCTTGACAGCAGCCTGGATTTTATAAATAAATAAAGAGAAAAAATCAAATAAGCAAAATCATACCAAATCAAAGCATAAAGAGAAAAACACAAACGCGCGCACGCTGATTAGGAAAAAGAGATTTAGCGAGCTTGCTGCGCCACACGAGGTCAGATGGTCATCGAACGCGCGCTCAGTCGCTCATTCAACCATTTAATCGCTTCCAGTCAGGCGAACGGGAGGAACTTCGGGAGACCAGAGGAGCCGCAGCGAAGACGACGAAGTTCGACATCCACAATAGGGTTTAGGTCAGTGGTCGGCAGCCCTTATTGCAGAAAGAGCTATTTCTTATATTTTGAAAAAAAAAATTGTGCTGTCGGACCAGCAACAACAAAAACAACAGCAACAATAATATAATAATAATAAAGTCTCAAACAGAAATCTACAGGATTTCAATAACGTGAATGAAAATATACTTTAAAACAAATTTAATTATATTGTTCAATTTGTACTCTCAATACAAAGTTGAATAAAAATGTATATAATTTTGCCTGGAATGATTACAAAATTCCAATATATGAGGTCCGTTTTGATGGAATAATCAATTTGTAAGATTGGAAGAGCCACACAAGTGGCCTGAGATCATAAACACAGAATGGCCAATGAGATCTACAAGGACTGTGTGCACAAGTCGTGCGAAGAATGAAGTAGCTAAAACGAGACCCAAGGCTAGTCGTTTGAAATGATAGTGTCCTATTGGGGTGCTGAAGGCTGTTAGAGGTCTAGACTTTGGAGCAAGGGGAATCTAGAAATATCCCGACATAAGGTCCAATGTCGTGAACACTACGTTGTTTTCACCGACGGAGTGTAAGAGGTCTTGTAATATAGGGATGGAGTGTATATCTGGTATAGTTAGCTTATCTAATTCCCTGAAATCTACTACAGTACTGGAAGGAACCATCGTGTTTAGGGGCAACAAAGAGGGGGAATTTCCATTCACTTATTGTCTTGGATAAGGTTATCTACAATCCTGAGTTTACTGTGTGGCACTCTGTATGCGGGAATGTAACGTGGTTTTGAGTTCTCACGAAGGAGTATATGAGGCTAAATGAGATTAGTAACTCCATGGGGTTCAACTGGAGTGGCAATAGTTTGTTTGAACTTGTTGCAAAGTGCAATCAAGTCTGCTTGTGCATCCGGGAAGTCTATGGTGTTGAAATGTGATGCATCAATAGGTTCCTGAGCTATGGGCACGTCGGAAGTTGTGGTACAATCTTGAGAAGTAGGTAATTGGTCATCCACGATTTTGATGCCTGAGGGATATACTTCAAAATTTCAAAATAGCAAAGGTTTGTACCAACTGTGAGATGGAGGGGTGCGTTAGCGTCATTGGCAATCAAAATGCAAGTGTGACCTTTGACGTTTAGGTGATGGTTGAGAGGGAAATGCCGTTAATACGGCAAGTTTCTGGTATACAGAGTAGTGGCTTGAAAAACTTGTATGTGTATCATTGTATGCTTACGAGGAGACAGTATCTTTGGGCTGATCATTCTTAAGTTTTTATGAGTCATTGGGAAAAGAGCCATCAATGCGTGAAAGACACACACACACACAATATATATATATATATATATATATATATATATATATATAGAGAGAGAGAGAGAGAGAGAGAGAGAGAGAGAGCCAAATAATTTACACTTAATTACTAATGTGCGTCCATACCATCGGTTGACAGACGTTCTATCCAAAATACGAACCTGAAAAAGAAAAACAAAACTTTAATGCACGAATGTACACTCTATGCTTGATGGAGCCCATCTAAAAAAAAAAAAAAAAAAATCGTTCCAACTTAAGCAGGAACGATTCCATTCGGTTTAACGGACAATGAGTCTCCATCAGAACTTCAGTGCATACGAGAGAGGGATAGAGATAGAGAGTGAGAAGCCATCAATCACCGGGCACAGGACTCGAGCCCGCAAATCTCGGGACATGAGTCTCAAGCACTCTATCCACCAGACTGCGCAGGCTCCCCACGCGGTAGTGACCAACTACGTGAAACTTGAAGCGCATTTCTCTTGTTGGTCACGTGTCCCCGGTATCCCGAGGCATTCGATTGCAATTTCTCCGATTTGTATGACTATCAATGGAAACAAAATACTGCCTCATACAGTGGATTAACTATTTTGTTTTTATGAGTTATTACAATTGTGTGTGTGTGTGTGTGTGTGTGTGTGTGTGTGTGTGTGTGTGTGTGTGTGTGTGTGTGTGTGTGTGTGTGTGCAGAATCCTCGCTTAAAAGTGGGTGATTAATGCAAAAATAAACAAATAAATCAATAAATATGTGAAATTCAATAATAAGGCATTGATAACAATGATAATATCAAAGACAAAGCTCTTTGTATTATATCCTTAAGTAATGCATTAATATAGAAGTTGAACGGCTTACTATACGTACACATTCTCAAATAAGGAAAGTTACGTGGCGATCCCTGACCTAAGATATGACCCGACCTTTCAGTCCCCTAACCTCCTTCAACATCAATCTGAAGAGAATTTTTTCATTATCAATTTTGTTAGTAATTTATTACATTTGTGTAGTATATGTTTACATCCAGGAGGAGCCAATATGAGAGGGGGGGGAGGGAGGGAGGGAGGGAGACGGTGAATGGGAGTGTAATGGGTGGGGATGAAATGGGTGGGAGTGGAATTATGCCTTTTGATTTGGCTACCTCCCCTGTAAGGGGGAAAAACCCTTGGTATATGTGGATGTATAAGTTTACGTTTTCCCATAAGTACCCAAATTGATTAAATTACATTTGTACTACAAGGAGAACCTCAGGTGATGTCTTCTTGGCGTCATGGACGCACACTCACGCCTAGTCCCCATTGTAGGGTTTCGATGATTTATATATAGATAGCAACACCCAATACTATAGATTCTCAACATTCATTATTGCGTCAGCCTATGCTTGGCAAAACAGTTAGTCAGCTGATACTTTGGCAGTGGGGGCTCTTTCGACATTAGAAGGTCCTGCCTGAAGGACAGTCATGAGTCTCATGGTGTGAATGAAATGCATAATACAAGAGACACAAAATATGTCGATCACGAGCCCAGCACGTGATCCAAGAGCATGGAGAGTCCCTCAAAGAGGGTGACAGCCGTCACATCAAAGGCAGGCGGTAACGGTGGACAATGTGACGTGACGCGTTTAACATGACACACGACACGACGAGACAAGTCGTCCATGACACACACTCACAAGAAGCCGACGAAGTGGGCAACACCATGTAATGACGTCACGCGTGACACTTCAGGTTACACGGCAGGATCAGTGACGCCTCCTCATGGAGCAGAAGAGGAAGAGTAGGAAGTGAAGAACGAAGAGGAAGAGGAAAAAAAAAGAGAGACAGACAGACAGACACACACACACACACACACACACAGAGAGAGAGAGAGAGAGAGAGAGAGAGAGAGAGAGAGAGAGAGAGAGAGAAAGAGGCGTCTTGTCAATAACGCACTTGCTCCATCGTCCATCCTAGGTTGGGTTGGGGTTTGTTATGGACTGTAGTTTACCAGCGCCTCTATCCCTGTGGACCATCTAGTGCGCTCTTGTGGGCTTAGGCCTATATGTCATGAGTGTGTGAGTGTGCGTGCGTGTGTGTGTGTGTGTCTGTGTGTATGTTCTACGGTTTGCGATATCAAATACTGTTTCCCTATCTCCCTCTGATGATATTTCAGATGTCTCACTGAGAGCTTGCCAGAGACAATTAAAACTCCAGCGGGTCAGGGAGATGTACGATCGCGGCAATGCGCTAACAGATTGACTGATAAACTAGCAGAGTCGGTGACTGATTGACCTGGTGCTTGAGATCAGAAACCATTTCGACCGATGGTCGATAAGAAGAGACGCGATCTGAGCGAAGTGGGAAGAGGCGGAGATAAGGCATCAGGTGCGAAGCGATGAAATAAAACAAATGACCGAAAACTAACGGGAAAAAAATCTAAGTCACACCCAAAGGAGTATTTTTTCTATTTTGTCGCCATGCGATTTTATTCTCCGTAGCAACCCCTCCCCCGTCGTGGGTATAGAAGAGGCTAAAGAGCACCTCGATTAACCTTTGAATACCGGGTGGATCTTCCATTTTCATAAGGAGACCCTCATTAAAGCCCAGTCTCCCACAAAAAAGGGCTATTTCCACACGGTTTTATCAAACCCTAGACCCCCCCCCCCAGTGGAGAGAGGAGAATTATATAGTCAACTACAACTCTGTGCAAGGCCAGTCAACTTGTTGGCAAACAAAAAGTCCTCGCTTTCGATAGCCTTAATAAAGACTACTCTGCTCCCGAATCGAACTGTGGCCCTCAGAGGCCAGATCAAACCACCAACCTAACCTAACAGACCCTGTCATGCGACCCGTCCTACACAGCTCTAACCAGGACCGCGACTCCGTTTTTACATATACACATACATAAAACTTAAACCCACTTTAGAATAAATGCTGAGATATAGAGTAAACCGTACATTTCCACAACTGACTGTGGTCCACTTCAGCAGATACATTCATAGAGTAGGAACCAAGATATACAGAGGGAAATTACAACAAAAGGGAACTAGGGAAGCCTCAGGTCACATGCCCTAGATGGGGTCGAACATTTTGTTCCTTAGAAACTTTTTTCTCCCCTTACAAGGGAGGTAGCCCCCGCCCAAAAAAAAAAAAAAAATCCCACCCATTCCATCCCTATCACACTCCACTCCCCTCCATCTTCTTCCCTCCCTCTTATCTTGGCACCTCCTACATGACGGGTCATCTCTGCATCTCGCCCACTGCCCTGGGTCAGAAGCATTGTCACAAGGCACACGCATATATCACATACACACACACACACACACACACACACACACATATATATATATATATATGCAATAAAAACACTAGGAGCGTGTGTTCACAAATGCGTAAATAACCACTAGGAAAAAGTAAACTAACGAAGCAGAGCGCTTTCGTGTAATTACATCTTCAGTGCAGATGTAATTACACGAAAGCGCTCTGCTTCGTTAGTTTACTTTTTCCTAGTGGTTATTTACGCATATATATATATATATATATATATATATATATATATATATATATATATATACATATTGTAGAGAAACTAAAAATAGATTCAGATAGGCCCTGGGCTTCAGCTTCTTTTCTTGTCTTCTGTTTTGTTGTCCCTCTCAGTAGTCTCTCTACTTTTCTCTATTAACTCTGTCTCGGTCCTCTGCACCGCCCTTTTATACTCCCGTGAATGGGACCCAACGCTTCAAACATGGCAAAACGTCCGCAAAGTGGTAGTTTGAAGATTTTCAGCCAATGAGCTTTTCCCGACAAATTAGGAACGTTTCTTGCTGGGCGCGCTCCAACAGTCTGGTACTGCGTAAAGTTTAAACATTTCAAGTATATACATTAGGAATATAATACAAAATTATAACATATTCATGCAAGGTGTGCCTTAAGATTATAAAAAGGAGACTTTATTCACACAAGGGCGTGACACAGCACACCCACAGGATTCTACTTTCACTACTGTCACTTTCTGAAGATCTCTTCCTCTTATACCTCTTTCCTTCCTTTAATAACCTGTTTCTTTTATTCTGCACTCCAAATTCTTTCAAGCTCTGTTCAAACTGGTTTGACAAAGTTTGTGCCTTGGTCACTGTGTATATCTTTGAGGAAACCCAAAGAAAAATACTTGAATAATTCCTTCACAACAGTTTGAAACCTAATGTTTCTCAGTGGAATTGCTTCGGGGAATCTGGTACTGAGACACATGATTGTCAACAAAAACTCGTGTCCTTTCTTTAAAGGAGGTAACTGTCCTACGCAATCTACGATAATTTTGTAGAAGGGTTCTCCCAATTTTGTAGAAGGGTTCTCCCATAGCAGGAATAGGTTGTAAGGGTGCTTTAGGAATGGGTTGATTTGTTTTGCCTACCATCTGACACGTGTGACACTGTTTGCAGTAATGGGATACATATTTTCTGATGAGGGCAATTAAAATGTAATGTGTACCAATTTATTTTTTCCGAATCCTTGGTGGCTTGCCAAGGTAGTGTCATGGGCTAACTCCAGGAGTTGTGTCCTCATGCCTGTGGGAATGACAATTTGATATCTGGCGTGCTAAAACTGATTCAGTGGGAAATTAGGCGCTAACCATCTGCGCTTTAGAATGCCTTGTTCAAGGTAATAACATGAAGATAATGTCTCGGATTGTGTTTTGGTCACACATTGATTCCAAAAGGGAGAAAGGGTTTTATCTTCCTTCTGGGCTTTAATTAACGATTCCCTTGTCATAGTAGAAAGGGAAGTATTTGGTGTATGTATGTATATATATATATATATACTGTATACACACACATATATATGGGAGGCGTATAAGTGAGAACCAGACATAAGTTGGAAAGACGAGAGAGAAGTTTGCAGAATGACGTGGCAGAGGTTAGTGCAGTCGTGCGAGTCATTTGAATGATATTAGAGAGAGCTTTGTTCAGCAGGACTCCAAACTGCTGATTGATATATACACGCACACATATATTACAAACGCACACACACTGGTTTGTGAGTTGTACAAATGGGAGTGTGCAATCATTCTTCCCATGGTAACCTCAATGTTTGGTAAGGGAGATCCCTATACTTATTCGTCCTTAACTCATCCAAACGACCCCAAGAAATGGAGCAGACCGCACAGAAAAAGAACAATGATGTGGAAGAAGATAGGGCTGAAGGGGTAGGGAGGTTGCAGAGGGATGGAGGTTGGAGAGGGATGGAGGTTGGAGGGGGGGAGGTTGGAGGGGGCACGCTGGAGAGAAGGAGGTGGCTGGAAAGGAGAGGGAGGCTGGAGGGGAGGGAGGTTGGAATGGGGAGGGAGGTTGGAAGGGGGCGGGACGTTGAAAAGGGAGAGGTTGGAGGGGTATTGAGAGGAAGTGGTTTGAAGAGGACGAGGGCTAAGAATGAAGGGAGGTTTAGAGCAGGAGAGGGTTGGCGAAGGATGGGGCTCGAAGGAGAGGAAGGTTGGGAGGGGGGAAGGGAGTTTGGAAAGGGGGGGAGGTGGAAAGGGGGAGGGGGATGTAGGGGAATGATAGCTGGATGGGAATGGGGGATTGGAAGTGGAAGGAGGAGCAGGTTAGTGGCACATGAAGGTATAATGCTGACGACAGACGGAGGGGTGGGAGGTACAGGATAGTAGTTGGCTGAGGTTGGGGACTTGGGAAGGAAAGACGAGGGAGAACTAGGGGTGGAGAGGGAATCTGGGATGGGAGGGGGAGGAGGTGCAGCAGGGAAGGGTGGAGGGCTCCCTAATTGGGGAGGCAGGTAGGGACCGCGACCCTGTGGGAATCCTCCACGGGTCCTTTGGGAACAATTAACCGAGGTGAGCAAGACGCTTCAGACTTTCCATTACCGGTCGGTCGCACGACTGGAAGGGGCCGTTCCCGGTAGAGCATCGGGGATATCTGCCTCAGCGCCCAGCGCCGGAGAAATCCTTCTTTCTTCCTTCGTCAAATCCGGACACCCTCCCGGTATCTGGTAACCCGGTTCCGGCGAGCGACAACGGTGCGAGATGGTCCACAAAGATAACTAGTGTTGCGACGATACCAACATTTTCAACGATTCCGATAAACGACTAATAAATGCACTTTGTTCATAAAGTATTTGTTTCCACTCTGCAGGGCCTGAAAATACGCATGAATTATAACAACTGCAGGAAGTTTAGAGCAGTATAGGGCCTCGTACTGGAATCGTTATTTATTTACTTATTTTTTTAATCGTCCTATCACTAATAGAACGCTGGTAAAACTAGTCCATAATACCATCCAAGCTCTAAAACAGAACGCTAAACTTGGATGGATGTCTCGCCAAGACATAAGTAACGGGAGCGGAAGCCAATAAGAGGAGAGGACCAACCCAGAGGGGAGAGGAGCCAGAGAGACACTCTTACTTGGCGAAGTCAACGGCTGGCGTGTTGAAGGGCCAGTCGAGCCACGACACCAACTTTTAAGAAACACCAAAGCAGACACCGGTCGAGTAGTCGGTTACTCTTATCCACATCAAAGGCTCTCCATTGTCCCGTGATTTCTTCCCTCCCGTCGTCTTCCCACGTATGCTTTTACAAAGTTTCTTGACAGATGTATGTGTAAATATAATTGTCAGCAATTTCTATTCCATTGTTGAACTTAGGCCTCTCATAAGAACTATTGAGTCACATGACATACCCGTGTGTGTGTGTGTGTGTGTGTGTGTGTGTGTGTGTGTGTAAACACTATTCTTAACCACCGCCATTCCAATTCTCGACACTTCACACCAAGCAAACAACCTTACCAATGAGGATTAAACCACCTATGTAATGCACAAATGATATATCGTCCCCCCAAGACATAGACCGGTATTCCTGCATTGAGTCTTCGAAGTTGAAGACCACAAAGACTGTGTATATATATATATATATATATATATATATATATATATATATATATATATATATATATATATATATATATATATATATATATATATATACATAAACATATATACATACATATACATTACTTACAGAAACCACTTGGAAAATAAAAGAAATTAATACCGAACGTTTTCGTCTATTCAAGACATTATCAGGGTACAAAGGATCTTGAATAGACGAAAACGTTCGGTATTCATTTCTTTTATTTTCCAAGTGGTTTCTGCAAGTATTGTTGTCACGTGTGCTTAGTGATTTGTTTTGCATATATATATATATATATATATATATATATATAATATATATATATATATATATATATATATATATATATATAATATATATATAATATATATATATGTGTGTGTGTGTGTGTGTGTGTGTGTGTGTGTGTGTGTGTGTGTGTGTGTGTGTGTGTGTATGTGTGTGTATGTGTGTGTACGTTCAAATTCAAACACAATATGAAACAAAAATCAACCTCACCTCCACCCACCTCCCCGGTCCGTTCCGCCATCAACGATGACCATCCTTGACGCCCAAGCTGTCTGAAGCTCAGACTTCATAAATCAACTACAGAGACATCATCAAGGCTAACTCTCCCTCCAAAGCCCTCTATACCCCTCAAGAACCCTGGCTCTCCCCCCACCTTCCCCCCAGGAAGACAAAGGATCTCCCAAGTACATAATTTCCTGCACGCAGCAGAGGATCTTATCTCAGTAGGTGCGCTTCTTCGGCTTGATCCATTTTTCTTCGTCAACGAAGACGCGGTATCCTCTCAAGAGCCTCGACTAATAATACGTACCCTTCACTTTACATTAACACTCATCACTGAACATCACACACCCACTAAGAGATCCTAGACCTCTTCTTTCTTCTAGGAAGACTCCCCCCCCTTACACACACACACCTTCCACTCCCCAATCATCACCATCAACAATTGGGAGCATACGACAGGGGACGCGTTACTTCACTCACACGCCGGCGCCAGTCCCCACGGCCTCTCCGAGCAAGCTCTCCTGCAGTCCTCCTTCTTTCCCACACCAAACAAATCTTGACAGGTTCGATCAACTTACCCCAGCCATGAGTTCTGTGGTCGTCTCCTTCACTAATGTTTGTCTCTTGTGGAGACATTTCTGTGAGTAGAATCAACGTCAGGGAAATGTGCCACATGCCCATATAGCAGTTGACGCTCACGAATTATGCTGGTAACAGGAGTAGAATAAGCCCACCCAAACTCTCCTTTCAATTATTTAAATCACACAGCGACACTTGGGGAGTTTCTCCGTTAGGCTGTAGCGTAATAGCCTCTCTTGATGAACCCATTACACTGAAAAGACTTGCGACACCCAAGTCTCATCTGGAAGACTTAAAATTCCCAAAGACGACTGTGTTCCTCAATCCAGACAATTCCAGTCACCTGGAAAAGACTTTCACTCCTGAAGGCAGTGACTACCACTGTCCCGGGATAAGTTCTTGGTCAGTCTTTCCCGCCCAGGCGCCGCTCAACCGAATAAAATTGCATGACGGCAGACAGAAGACAAAGGGCAAATACGGTGTATCCACACGCTCACCTGGCGTCAACCATAGTGAAATCAACCCAGTACGTCACAGAAGATGAACAAATTACTTTGGCTGAAATCAACTAAATAAATAAATGAAACAAATAAAAAATTAAAAATTAAAACACGTGTATACACACACACACACACACACACACACACATATATATATATATATATATATATATATATGTGTGTGTGTGTGTGTGTGTGTGTGTGTGTGTGTGTGTGTGTGTGTGTGCGTGTGTGTGAAAACTAATTACAATAAAAATCTAGTCTTACAAAGCCAACGGACGACTCAAGTATTCAATGACGTCACATTATTGCAACCCCCGGAAAAAGAAAGAAAGGAGAGAAAAAAAAGGGGGTGTAAGTGTGGGGGGAGTGCCAAGAGACCTGAGACAACAGCTAAGCCTCGTATCGAACCAGATTGTTATTGGGGAGAAAGGCTGTGTGAGGAGGGGAGGTGGGGGAGTGAGAGTGGTAGGGGGAGTGAAGGGAGGTAGAAAGATGAAGGAAGTAGTGATGTAGGCAGGTGAGGGAGGTGAGGGAGGTGAGGGAGGTGAGGGAGGTGAGGACGGTGAGTGAGGTGTGGGAGGTGAGGGAGATGAGGACGGTGAGGGAGGTGAGGGAGATGAAGGAATGAGGATGACAGGTCATTTTATTCCCCTCTGCGGCACCCTCAACCCCCCACCCCCGCCGACACACCACCACCGTAACGAAGGAATTAAGGTGAGGAAAGCGCCAAAGATGGACATGAACCAGTTGAAGGCAAATTGGGAGAAGGAGAGGGGGAGGGGGGAGGGAAAGGGGGGTTGTAACGCGGGTTAACAAGCGGTCGTCACTGTTAGCTACACCATCACCACCACCACCGCCACAAACACCACCACCAACACCTCCATAATCGCCACCACCACCTCCACCACCACCACAATCTCAGCGGTCATTAACTCTACGTAGTGTACAATTTGCATACCGGTCATCAAAGCCTGGGAAGACTCGTGGGGCCCCGTCTTATCGCTCAAGAGATCTCTCGCTCTCGCTCTCGAGTACTCGAGAGATGATACCAATGGTTTCGCTGACAACCTACGAGTCGTTAGCTGACAGATCACGGTGTCTGTTAACTAAGGGTGAGAGGGGCTTCTCTCGTGAGAGTGGGTAGTGAGAGTGGATAGTGTAGTGAGTGGTGAGTGGGTGATGAGAGTAAGTGTTAATAGTGGGTAGTGAGAGTAGGTGGTGAGTAGTGAGAGTAGGTAGTGAGTGGTGAGAGTGAATTTTGAGAGTGGGTGGTGAAAGTGGGTTGCGAGAGTGGGTAGGGAGAGCAAGTCCAGGGTGGGTGAAGTTGCAAAATGAATAGTAGATAGGGATGGTGGGGGAGAAAAGTGAACCAGATGAAGAGGAAAATGAGCTCGCATGGAGGGTGGGGGAAAGGGTGGAGGAGGAGGAGGAGGAGGAAGTAGGGACTTGGGAGGGGAAGAATATGGAGAACGAAAAGGAATATGAACGGGAATAGGAACAAGGAAAGGAAGAGGAGGATGTGGAGGAGGAGGAGTCACCTCTACAGTAGTCTGTAATATCAATTACAACCTTCACTAAGACCAAAGGGAACGTCTTCCTACATAAATTAGCAAATAATTAATGTGAGCGAGGGAGCGTGGCCCCTTCGTCCTCCTGAAGATGGTGCAATTATGACGTTGGTGTGAAGTCACCTGACGTCATTCTTGGCCCATGGGCAAGCAAGCAATGTCTACAGCAGCTCATATAGATATGGTAGAATAGTTCTGTGAACTAATTGTGGGGTAGTACCTGAAATACATACATACATACATATACACACACACACACACGTGGTAAAGAATAGATGCAAATCTTCAAAGGGATTTAGAGAGTTAAAAATTATGTCATCCATGACTCGTCAGAGAGAGAAAAAGAGAAAGAGAGAGAGAGAGAGAGAGAGAGAGAGAGAGAGAGAGAGAGAGAGAGAGAGAGAGAGAGAGAAGTAGTTCCACCACAAGCCTCATCCGGTACCTACCGACCGGGCAGCACCCACCACACTTCCATCATCGCAAGCCCAGAACCGGAGTCAAGAATCAACCTACCAGAACAAATGTCCAGGGCCCACTCGAGTACCGGACAGGACCTAACAAGAAGGGAAACAACAATACTATGTCCTTCAGGTTCAGACGTCATCTTATCGAAAAAATGCATCTCGGAATGCTATCTCGCCGGACATCTCTCCCTCCCCCCAACTCACCATCCCCCCGTCCCCACTACCAACTCCCAAAATAATTAAAATGGGATCTGTCATATTAGCTCCCTCGACGACATCCGGTACTCCCCGCCCATCACCGCCTAATCCCAGAGAGCCCATTGGATCCCCATCACCTCCGGACCCCGTTGGACCCTCCGGAAGGGTTCCCGCCATGGGAAGACCTAGACGAAGGCGAACCAGGTCATAATAGGGAATAAATTGTTTAACACCTCATCATTACGAACTGCTTAAACATTGAAAATGTGCCATTAAGAAGAGAAAGGGAAGAGGAACAAGAGGAGGAAGATGAGGGATGGTAGGGAAGAGAAAGAGGAGTAGAGAAGTGCAGGAAGCAAGGTGGATTAGGAACAGGAATAGGAATGAAGAGGAAGAGGAGAAAGAGGAAGAAAAATAGGGAGACTAAGAAATATAGGAGAAGGAAGAGAGAGAGAAAAAAAAAGGTGTTTTATGGGAAACGTTCTTTTCGCTGTTTTACCTGACGTCGTCAAAGGAACGCTTTCATTGCTGGCCTGTACTTTGTTATGGGTCCTACACTGTAACATAGGCCCCAGTCACCCAGATGAAAAAAGAGGCAAGTTTTTTGTAAGTGGTATCTATATTGGAAATGGGTGACACTCTTAAGAAATTTCTTATAAAGTGGTAGGGTATTTATCAGGTTCTGAGAAACAGACTCCATGAAAATAGGGATGCACTGTATGTATATATATGTATATATATATATATATATATATATATATATATATATATATATATATATATATATATATATATATATTATATATATATAATATGAAAAGTAGCGTGGACAGAAAAAAGAAGTGAAAAATAAAGAAAGTAAAGCAAAATTAGACAAGATAGAAAATATAAATGAAATAGAAATAACAGAACAAATTGTACAAGTAAATTGATAAATAATACAGGTAAATATATAAATAGATGTATAGAATAAGAAATATTAATGAATATTCAAAATAGAATATATAGATGAATAAGTAGTTATATAAATGAAGTAATGTAAAGACTAATTATTAGCGAGAAAAGGAGCGTTGCGTTGACAGGGGTAGAGAACTTTAGCCCGCGTCTCGGACAGAGTCGAGACACTCCAGAAGTGCGATGCGATGCGTGATGCTCTTATCAGAGATGCTATCGAACATCATTTAGAAAGAAATTGATAAATGATAGCCAGCATGGGTTCAGACGGAAACGTTCTTGCGTGATTAGCTTACTCGAATTCTACAGCACAGTCATCTCGAATAATGACAAAAGAAACAACATAAGTTTAATATATCTAAACTTTGCAAAAACTTTTGATAACGTCTCCTACGATAGACTACTTACTAAATTAGCTTTACACGGAAAGTAGTAGCCTATTAAGTTGGACTAGTAATTGGTTAATCGATAGAAAACAGAGTTGTTCTAAATGGCAAAACTTCTAGATGGAAAAATGTTACGAGTGGAGTTCCCCGGGGTTCCGTTCTTGGGCCACTTATATTCATAATATATATAAATTATATAGACCACGGACTGAAATCTATTGTCTCCAAATTTTCTGATGGTTCAAAATTGTGCGGAATGGCAAATGACCACTTAAACCAGTTAGATATTCAAGAAGATTTAGATAAACTACAACAATTGTCTAAAAAGTTGCTATAATGAAGTTTAACACAAGTAAATACAAAGTTATGCACATAGGTAAAAATAACAGTAAGTGCGAATACAAGTTATTTGGAAATTCGTTAACAAAAGTGGATAGTGAAAAGGATCTTGGCGTAATTATCAGTAACGATCTCAAATCATCCAAGCATTGTATTTCAGCCTCTGAGAAAGCAAATAAGATTCTAGGACTGATTGCGCGATCTTTTGACTTGAAAACCCATCTCTCATTAACAAGCTAAATCGTTAGTTTGACCACATTTGAAATATGCTATTTCCGAATTGTCCCCAAATCTCATTAAAGACATTGACAGACTGGAAAAAGTATAACGGCGAGCCACAAAACTGGTTCCAAAAAATAAAAAAATAAATCATACGAAAATCGACTAAAACAGTTTTCACACTGAATGAGAATCAGACAAGAAATAATGGTCTCAAACTGTCAGGAAGTGGGTAGAAACAACTTCGCCAGCCGTGCAGTTAATGAATGGAATAAACTTCCTTCAGAGGCAGTCAATGTAATTCAGTTCGAAGCTTTAAGATTAGTTTAGATAATCACCTAAGGTGCTGCAATGTCAGCCATTTATTTTAT
>NC_134809.1:47379180-47389180 GCF_046742065.1 Oratosquilla oratoria | reverse complement strand
GGGAAGACAAGATGTAACAAAGTGGAGAGTACGAGGACGAAAAGTAGGAGGAGTAGAAGGAGGAGGAGGAGGGGGAGGGGGAGGAGGAGGAGGGGGAGGAGGAGGGGGAGAAGGAGGAGGAAGAGGAGGAGAAGGGGGCAGGAGGAGGAGAGGAGCTTGAGGACGAAAAGGAGGAATATGTAGAGGACGAGATGTAAGAGGATGAAGTGAATGAGGACAAAAAGGAGGAGAGGTAGGAGGACGAGGAGGACGAGGGGGAGGAGGTGGAGGCGGCGTACTGGCTGACTGGACCCAAAGCCGCGGCTGTACAAACACGAGCGAATCGAACACAAACACAATATCAGTTCCTCCAGGGGGAGTCGGGCGATGGAGGGGGAAAAGGGGAAATGGGGGAAAGGGGGACAGGGGAAAAGAGGAAGGGGGGAAAGGGGGAGAGGGGAAAAGAGGAAGGGGGGAAAGGGGGAGAGGGGAAAAGAGGAAGGGGGAAAGAGGGAAGAGTACCTTTTGGGGGATGCGAGAGGAGGGAGGAAAGTGGGAAAGAGCACCTTTAGGGAGGTTTGGGCACACATAGCAAAGAGTCTGCAGGACTTGTCGCAGCGCTTCCTATATTTTCTTCTGACTGACAGAGGCGATCTGCTGCACACACACCCAAGGGGGAGAGGGAGGAACGGGACGGAGGTTGGACACTGACTGGAAATATCTCATGACCGATCGAACCCCGCCTCGTCAAACTGGTTCTCCAATCGAATTGGAATATTATATATATATATATATATATATATATATATATATATATATATAAATATATATATATATATATATATATATATATAAAATAAAAAAGTGGTGGTGGTGTTGAAGGGCTACACTACAGTAACTACAGTATCTGAGAAATATATCGACACCAAATATTTCGATGGCGGTTCGAGTCCCACTTGGGATTCGACCTCGCGAGGGTACTGACACCGGCGGCTTCCCACTAAAGCCTCGGCTATCACAGATGGCGATAACAGGTGGGTTGCAAGGCCACCTGGCGATAGCTTTCGACAACACACTTGGACGAAACAGCTGGTAAGTTCAGTAATGTAGTTGTGTGTGCTATGTATTAATAAACACACACATACACACACATTACGTACATTCACCCACTTCCTACCCTTACAAGGTGTTTTTCTTGTCATAAAATACTAGTATTAACACAACACACACACACACACAAATCTAAATACTCGTAGTCCCAAAATGACTGTATCGCGTCAATGCTGAATAAAATCGTTTGACGTCATAGGGTGGTCTCTAAGCTGGAGATCCTAGGAGGATCCCTCCGCAGGGGCGTATTCACTCGCGGGTCTTCGTCACGGCAGGATCCCCTGCGAACTGCGGTCTCACAAGGGGACCACGAAAATGGGATCTCTTTATCAGCACGACGCAAAATATACACTTGAAAGATAATGAAGGAGATGAGTGGGTGCGGTATGTGAAGAGACGTGTTAAAAAGTATAGGCACATGGGGTGGAGAGAGAGAGAGAGAGAGAGAGAGAGAGAGAGAGAGAGAGAGAGAGAGAGAGAGAGAGAGAGAGAGAGAGAGAGGCGCTGAGCAGCTACAGCCTAATCCAACACCTTTGCCCTATTATGTGCTTTGGGGACTGTTGGAAGTCAGGTAACAAACAGTCGCTGCTGGGAATCAGCGAAGAGTGCGAGATTCGAACTCAGGTTAGGGAGGAAATTAGTTTCATGAATGATGGATGTGTTGGCAACCCATTTCAGTGGGAGATTGGGAAAAAGAACAGGAAGAATGAAGAGGAAAACGAAAGGAATGAAGAAGAAGAAAGAAGAAAAGGGAGAAAAATAAAAAGAAAGAATGAAAAAGATAAAGAAAAGGAAGGTAATAGAAAAAGAAGAGATAGAAGAAGAATAAAGTATGTATCTAATGCATGTATGAATGCACACAAAGGACATGAGCTTTGTGTGCACGCAATTTGTGTGTACAAGCGTCAACGGGTGAAATAGACTCGAGGAAAGCCAACTGCCACGAAACGTAAAGCCCAAAGACTAAAACGCGAGAAAAAAAAATCGGGGAACGAAAGACGGAAACACTGCGCGGTCAACAGCCGGGGCCGAAAAAAAAAATCCATTGTACTTGACAAATCCCAATTTCTACGCTCTTCCCCAGGTCTGAAGTCTATCAGAATAATCTGCGTCACGGGATTAACATACCTCTGTATTTTTTTTTTCTTTTTTTTACCGCGAGACTAATAAAGTCCGCCTTCTACCTTTTACCTTTGTCCATTGTGCAAGCGTTCTCGTTAAGTTTCCCGCCACGAATGTCAACAAATGTAAACATTGGATTTCATTCTTGCGGATATACACGGGACTATAATCGTATGCACAGTTGCCTCCAAATGTAAGGGTTACAATGTCTCGCAGGCACGTCGTATATCTGAATTGTACATTTACGCCCTCGATTTTTGTGACATCGTAAATTACGAGTATCGCAAATGGTCGACGTAAAGAAACACGATAGTTACAACTTCTCAAATCACAATCCATTGTAGTACATAAAAGTGAAGTCAACTGTTTGTGAAGGTAGTGGGAGGGAAGGAGGGAGGAAGAGAGTGGGGGCTGATGACAGAGAGGGAAGGAAGGAGACAGGGAGGGGGGTGGAGCAAAAGTGTAAGTGTGTGTGTGTGTGTGTGTGTGTGTGTGTGTGTGTGTGTGAGAGAGAGAGAGAGAGAGAGAGAGAGAGAGAGAGAGAGAGAGAGAGAGAGAGAGAGAGAGAGAGAGAGAGAGAGAGAGAGAGAGAGAGAGAGAGAGAGAGAGAGAGAGAGAGAGGGGGGGGGAAGGTTACAAGTAGCTTTGACAGTAATGGGGAATAACATGGGGGGGGAGACGAAGGAAAGTGTATGGATCTGGGGGTTGGGGGAGGAAGGAGTTGGGTAGGTGGGTGGTTATTGTGTGGGACGATTCGTGTGGAGATAGCGGAGATAACGCGATGAAGGAAGGGGGGAGGGGGTCTTGGAAGAAAGGCCCGGGCATGCGTAAAAAAGCCCCCTGACGAAAGCCTATCAAGTTAAGCCCCCAAGCCACCTTTGTCATCATCATCATCATCACCGCCTCCTTCTCCACCTCCTCTCCCTCAGGAGTGGTGACGCTGTTTTTAGGTTCTACTTGACGTCTTCTCTACTTCAAGTCACCCTCGATGTCTGAGCTCACAATTCATTTTCGATCTTCCCTCCTCCCACTGCCCCCCTACCTCAATTCTCTCTGTTTGACATCCCATCTACTTTTTATGTCCCTTTATCTGTCAATTATTGTCTATGGAATCTTCCTCGTCTGTTTATCCGTCTGACAATCCCTCTACTTTCTCCTCTGTCTCTGTATCTTGTTAATTTCTGACTATACCATGGACTCTCCCTCCATGGTCTACCCATCCGTCTGTTATGGCCATCCCTGTGTCTGTCTGCCTGTCTGTTCCGTTCATATGAACTACCAAGCATTTTCTGCTCTTTACCTGTTTGTCCGTCTGTCTATTCATTTAATTCTGTACGCCCGTTCTGACATGTCCGTCTGTTCGCCTTCGATGGGATCGTGTGAGGATCACAGATTTGGAGACCAGTTTTACTTTCATTGTATTATTTTATAGTTATTATAATTATAAATATATTATTACATTATCATCGTCATGTTATCATCGTCACTATCATTACTTTTACCATTCAAAAGAGCCGGGATTCAGGGATGAACCGCCATCCATGAGGAGGCAAGATGAGAGAAGAGGGGGAAAGGGTGTTGGGTGAATGTGTGTGGAATGACTTGGTCCACCTCCCTTATAAGGGGGAAAATGCTCTTGGTATATATACTTTTATCATTATCATCATTACGATAATTATTATTATTATCATCATTATTTATTTCTACTTAAGGTGAGACATCCAAAAGCTTCGAGAATCGGGAATCAGTCCTAGAAACAAGAATGACCTCAACGACTAGGAGAGCGTTGCCCAGATCTACCAATGAACACCTCACAACAGTAACTGTGGCGAGGTGGTGTCATCAAATAAATGTTACTTCAAGTTCCACTAAGTGGAAGACCCGCAGCCCTTAGTGGATGACAACAGTCCTCAGGCATTCCTATTGACTAGTGCCACCACATCCACCCCCTTTTCCCCGACGAATAACCTCCTACAAATATACCCATCAACCACAACCACGACCACCAACAATTACTCAGCAACAACCACCACCATCATCACCACCTTTTCCCGGCAACGAATATCCAAACACCAACCACCACCACCACCAAATACCCAGCAACAACTGCCAACACTCTTTCCCCAACGAATATCCAAGCACCAACCATCACCACCACCCACCGTCCCCCTCTCCCTCCCTTTTCCTCTTCCCACCCCCGCCGGCGACGTTCGCCGTCTCCCTAGGGACCCCGTCGGCCACCTAATATTGATGGCCGACGGAGTCCGCCCGGACGGCCGCCACGCCCACCTTCATAGGGGCCGCCCGTCCATCCGCTTTCCCCTCCCTCCGCCCCCCCCCACCTACCACCACTCTTCCTCCTTACTCTCTCGCCTCCTGCAGGGCGCCCGTGACGCCCCTTGCTTCTCCGTCCCGCCCAGACCCACCTCCTCGTGGGCGTCGGCACAACCCCACGCCCCCCATCCTCCCTTAAACATGGTGACGCCCGAAACATTTCATTTTTCCAAGAATAAAAGTGAAAATAAAGAGGTGGAGTTTTTTTCTTAATAAAACATTAAATAACAAGAATCGTTCCTGTCCCTTCCTGTTTCTTTGCCTACAGGTTTTTCTCTCGCCCAAACCCTTCCCTTAAGCCTGACAAATACATAAAAAGGAGGGTTTGTCCTCCTGGGCTTACACCAGACGATTCTACTCAGCTGACGAACGGACGCCCGAGTCAAATCGGAGACTAAAATCGGAAGTAGGTGCACTGGTTAGTCTAGTATCGTGATATCTGCGTGCATAAGTTAAGGTTACGTCATTTCAGTGGAGAGTTGGACACAGTCATGCTTGTCCCTCAACCGATGAACACTGTAGCGCGTGAGTTCCCTGCTATGTGGAAATCTACATATACGAGGTGTAGGTGGTGGCGAGGTATACCTTTACCAAGACGTTGCCAAGGACGCAAGTGTTCTTTTACAGGTATATGGCGCGTCGGTATCATGACTTCACATGGAAGGTCACACGGCCCTTCGCTATAAGGCCTTGGAAATGATAGGAGGAATTTACATATTACTGTATACAGTATGTACACATACACACACACACACAATTACACATTCACCTCTCAAATATAGCTTCTGTCAATCTCATCAATCAATCAGTCATTTCGAGTCCACTGCTGAACAATGGCCTTTCTCATACCATCCCATGATTCTTACGACTGCGCCAACCTCTGCCATGTCACTTCTGAAAACTTCTATCTCGTTTCTCCACATTCTGGTCTCCCTCTCTCGACCTAATGAACCAATTAATCAAGCCTATCCTATTAACCTAAATATTAGTCTAAATATAATTAATGGAGATACAGAATTGTTATAATTAATTTCTATTTCTTTTTCATTCCATATGCGGTTACCGTATACCACGCTTTTCCATCAGCTATTATAACTTGTCAGTGGGATAAACCAGGGTAGTTCTTGTCTCGAACGGCTGTCATAATAGTATCACTAAAAATGGAAGGCAGACACTAATTATGTGTAATTTCTGACACGAATCATTATTATATGACTGTCTACTCACCCTTACCATCACCACGATGATCATCATAATCCTACGACGATTCACGACGTATGTGTCATACATCTATCCATCCATCCGGGCACGTGGCTGCAACCCTAACTCCGCTGCGCCTGCGCAGGTCATCCACCATGGGTCATTACTTTTGACCCAATGTGGGGTCACTACTTACCACACCGGCTACCGGTCAACGTCAACTGACCCCAGATGACCTTGCTGCCGGCGACGGCCGGTCACACATGACACATCGGACGTGATATACGATGGATTCACGTGGCGTGGATGATGGATGTGGTGACGGTGGTGCTTGTGGTGTGGTGAGTATAATGAAAGTGGTGGTTGTGATAATTGTGGTGGTAAGAAATTAGATAATGGTTGTGATGATGACTGTGGTGGTTGTGGTAAGGGTGGTGGTGGTGGTTATAGTGGAAGAGATAGAGGAGATTGAGAGAGGAGACAGAGGGAGGGGAGAAAAAGGAAACAGAGAAAGGAGGGATAGTGGGACTGAGATAGAGAGGAAGATACACAGATATAACATAAGAATGAAGGAGACTGCAAGGGACCATGTGGCCTACACTAGGCAGTTCCATGTCCATTACCACCTGTCATTCCACTTGTTGAAACCGTTAGTTTCAACGTTCATTAAATGGTTACCAAGTCTATTCCATTCGTTGACAACCCTATTAGTAAACCAATTCTTGCCCATTTCCTTCTTAAATCTAAATTTGTCAGATTTAAATCCATTACAGTCCTGTCCTGTTGTATTAATGTGATGACCTTGTTTGTGTCCTTGCTAAAACCTTTGATCCACTTGAACACCTCTAAGTTAAAGTGTCTAAGACTCTCTTCGTAATGTAAATTTCTGAGCCCATGTATCATTTTGGTCATTCTCCTCTACTGATTTTAGTAAATTGATGTCCATTCTCTATGACGGAGACCAAAACTGTACTGCATAGTCAAGGATGGGCCGAACACTAGATAAGATTTTGATAATTACCTCTGCACTTCTATTCGTAACCGTCCTAGCAATGAAACCTAATGCTCTGTTAGCTTTATTCCTGGCGCTAATGCACCGTTTACTGGATTTAAGGTCAGGACTCACTAGAACTCCCAATTCTCTCGCATTCAGTTTTCCCTAAAAACGTGTTATCTAAGCTATGTCTGTTTTTGGAGTTTTGTAGCCTTAAATATAACACACTGCACTTTGAGATATTGAAGTCCATTTGCAATTTCACCGACCATGTGAACAACTTGCTAATATCCTGTAGAATCTCTGCGTCGTCTCCTGACCTAATCAGGCGTCCTATTTTAGTCTAGTCCGCAAACATATTAACATCACTATTAATCCCATTGTCCAAGTCGTTTATGTACATACTGAACAATACGGGGCCCAAAACAGAGAACTGGAGAACTCCACTAGAAACACTCGCCCATTTGGATTTTACACCATTTATGGTGACCCGCTGTTTTCTGTCAATGATCCAAGCTCTAATCCATTCTGACACTTTTCCTCCTATGACATAGGCTTTCATTTTATTTAGTAGTCTGGTGGGGCACCTTATCGAACGCTTTGCTAAAGTAACTATCACTGTTATCTGACGCCTTATATATGTTAGTGTAAAAAGATAGATTAGTCACACGACTTATCCTTTGAGAAACCATGCTGTGAGTCATGAATCAAATTATATCTCCATGTGATCTCCGAGTCTATTAACTATATTGATATAGATACCTGAAGAGAGAGAGAGAGCTATCTCCGTCGTCTTCAGCTGTATATGAAATCCAGAGGGCCTGGCGTTTACCAGACAAGGCTCAGGATTCCCTTCATTTTCGTAAAAAGTTCAGATATCGAAAATTCATAATCGGCAAAAAAAAAAAAAAAAAAAAACAAAAAAAAAAAAATATATATATATATATATATATATATAATAATAATAATAATAATAATAATAAATAAATAAAATAAATGAAAAAACACAAAAATGAATAAATAATTAAATACATGATTGAATACATAAATGAAAAAATACAAAAATAATCAACAAGAATAAATAAACTAAATTAGAATAGAATTAAACTGATAATCCAATATTTCTTCTCGGAAAGGTCTACGGCAAGAGCAGATGTTATGGGTTTCTCATTCCTAGAAAACCCTTCTAAGGAACACACTCATGATGATGGAGGGAAACCCGAACCCTTGAGAAACGAGACCACTTTCCCGACCTTTCTTTCCGGGTTTTCGCAGAGGAACCCAGATGTGCGCCCCAGTCCTCCCTCCTACAGGACCAGGATCCTCATCCTTACTAACGAACAACGTCTTCGCCAAGTGTACAAGAACTAAATGACGCCTCGGCTTCGATCCTGCGGCCCCCTCCCCCTCCCCAGGGACCTCGAGGAATTCGGGACCCCGTGGATCACGTCGGGGACCCCCCGTGGGTCCTCCTGCGGGACACCGCGGCGCCTCGTTCTTCCCTTCCAGATCCTCTTCGGCCTTCGTCAGGTGGCTGCTGCACACACACCCGTGAGGAATTTACTGTCATTTTCCTAAAACTCACCAAATCTACTTTCTTCCTCCATCCCAGTATGGAGTAATGGCTGTATGTTTTTTGCTGACAATATCTTTAGGACTCCGGTGACACCCCTATGGACCAGTCACTCAGCATTCCCTCATGATTAGAGGCTTGTTTCTACTACTACTACTACTACTACTAAAAAAAAAAAAAAAAAAAAAAAAAAATCGGTTCTTTTTAACATCTACTTTCCCTCCATCGTGAGATGGGAAGCGTGGAAGAGGGAGACCAGAGGGGTGGAGAGACGAGATAGAGAAGTTTGTAGGAGTGACGTGGCAGAGGTTGGCGCAGTCTTGCGACTCATGGCCTTTGTTTAGCAGTGAACTCGAAATGGCTCGTAGATTGATGGACTGGTCCATCCGTTCTGCTACTATTGATGAAATTACAAATTTTTCTTCCCTGGGCAGGCATATATTCATACACACTTACCCAAACATATTTTTCTTTTACTGTGGGTAAGATATGTACTGAGTTAGCTAGAATGAATTATACGAAATTCGCTGCCGTGCTGAAAGGTGCTTCTCAACACCAGTGCAGAAGAAGAAGAAAAATGTCTCTTGGGTGCAACCCGGAGACTTGTGGTCAACAACTGGAGACGGTGTTGAGAGATCTTACAGGCGCTGCGGGCAACCGGAGAGTGTTCAGGGAGGAGGAAAAGGAAGAGGAGGGGAGGAAGACGAGGAGGAGGAGGACGTATAGGAGCAGGAGGAAGAAGAGGGACAGGAAGAGGAGGAGGAAAAGGAAGAACAAGAGGAGGTGGAGGAGAAAGAAGAAGAGGAGGAAGAAGAGGAGAAGTAAGCGCTTCTATCCTCGGTGGCCACGGGAAGTGTGGGTGGCAATAGGTGACGGTGGGGGGGAGGTTAAGGGTGGGTAGGGAAGGCATGAGAAGGGCATTCAAGGGAAGCCGGAAGGGGAAAGGGGGGAAAGGGGGGAAAGGGGAAGGGTGAGGATGGGGGAACAATGAGGAAAATAGGTGAAGAAGGGGATATATGTGGGCGAGGAAGTGAGGAGGCTAAAAGGAGGAGAGATATAGGAGAATTGCGAGATGGGGGAGGAAGGGGAAAGAGGGGAAATACAGGGGAAAAGTGAAAACGGAAGGGGGAAGAAGTGGGGAAGGTTGAAAGTGGGAAGGTGGAAGGGGGAAGGGGGCGGGAATAGAGAAGAAAGGGGAAGCTGGGGAAGACTGACTCTGCGGTCTTGAGAGTCCCCCACAAGGGGTCTGGGCGAACTCGGGTCATAAACTGGGTGGGGGTCTCCGCGGCTGCATCTGCACGCGGTCGCCGCCTATGGCGCCAAACACACTCGAACCGTCGACATAAAACAAATGAACATCGGGGGTGAGGGGTAAGGGGGAGGACTGGGTGGGAACCCAGGAAATAACAAAAGGTTAAATCCCATGCAAAGCTGAAAGGTATTGTTATTAGTGTTCATGATGTTATTTACATGGGATGGTAGTTGTAATAACCGGCCTATCATTACTATTTCAAACACCACTATCGTTATTTGCAGTGTTACAAAAGAAAACATGTCGAAGGTAATAAGGAGCCTACGTCAGGAGGCTCTGAGTAACTGCGGCCGAAACAGTCACCTTCGCCTATAAGCGTTTTGGGGACTGTTCGAGCAGGTAACTACAGTGACTACTGTGAACTGGATAGGAGTAC
>NC_134809.1:47369180-47371680 GCF_046742065.1 Oratosquilla oratoria | reverse complement strand
GAATAATTAACGTCTTCCGCAAATCTTGGGTGGTTCAAATATTCGCCATTAATCTTCGAACCTTTCTCTTCCCAACTCGACTTTCTGAAAATCTCTTCCAAACAAGCTGTAAATAATTTGGATGAAATTGTGTCGCCTTGCGGTACTCCTTTCTCGATCTTTATTTATTCATTTATTTATTTATTTATTATTATTATAAAAAAAAATTGTGTCTATATGTAGTCGAATTAAGCACCTTTGGCATAAATCTTTTCTAGAACCCTTACGATCTGTTTGTTTGCAGCCTGCTTCCGTAGTGAGCTTAGTATTGCTATTTGTTCTACCAAGTCAAAGGACTTCTCGTAATCTACAAAACTAAACAAAGAGGTATACTGTATTCTGCAATCTTCTCGGTTTGTTGGTTTATCGCCTGCAAATGGTCTAGAGTTGAATATCCGCTCCTAAAGCCTGCCTGTTCTCTCGGTTGGTTTCTATCTAAAACTTGACTTAGTCTATTTGTAAGGATCTTGGAGAACATATACATTTGATAGCAAGCCAATCGGTCGATAGTTACTAAGGTCCTTCTGGTCTCCTTTTTTATGAAGCAAAATCACTACAGCATTGCACCAGGCATCAGGAACGGTTTCCTAACGTAAGCACTGGGTGTACAACTGAGCTAATTTAACATGAACTTCTTTCCCTGCATCTTTCAACAAACCTATCGATATACCATCTTCCCCAGGTGCTTCTCCTAGTTTCATATTTTTTCTTCTACTCTTTTTACCATTGTCTCCGCAGTTATTGATTTCATCTTTATCTCTCCTGTCTTCCTAAATCATGTCTGCGCTCGGTCCTTTTAATATTCTTACCTTTCCGAATAGTTTCCTCTATTTCATCCATGTTTCTCTTTCTTTTCTCTGATCTTTGCCATTTGTTGATAACCTTGTTTAGTTCTATTTTGTATTCCGTCTTTCCTGCTTTCAATCTACACGGTCCTTCTTCTATTAATTAGGTCATTTGTAGCTTTAGAGTATTTGTTTTCTTTAATACTTTTTGTACTTCCTACTTTTTCTGCCGATTCCCTAATGATATTCACTAAATCTAAATTTATATATTCGACGGTGTCCTTCCCCAGATGCTTCTCCTAGTTTCAGATTTTTTTTTTAGAGCAAATTCAACTTCTTTCTTTGTAATCTCTAGTACACTACTAAAGTCTACACATGAATTTACTGACTCAACTACGGTCTTCGACGAGTAAAGCTCTTGATGAAATTCTTCTACTCTTTTTACCATTCTGTCTCTGCAGTTAATGATTTCTCTATTTTCATCTTTCAAACATATCATTTCCTGTCTTCCTAAAACATGTCTGCGCTCGGTCCCTTTAATATTCTTACCTTTCCGAATAGTTTCTTCTATTTCATCCACGTTTCTCTTTCTTTTCTCTGATCTTTGCCTTTCGTTGATAAGCTTGTTTAGTTCTACTTTCTATTTCGTCTTTCCTGCTTTTAATCTACATGGCCCTTCTTCTTTTAATTAGGTAATTTGTAGCTTTAGAGTATTTGTTTTCTTTAATACTTTTTGTGCTTCCTATTTTCTCTGCTGATTCCCTAATGATATTCACTAAATTTAAATTCATATCTTCGACGGTGTCCTCGTTGGATCTTATATATATACATATAACACATATTATATATATATATATATATATATATATATATATATATATATATATATAATATATATAATTAAATAGTCTTATACATAAAACTAAATCTGAAATCCCTGGCAGTAAGTAAATAAATTGAATGAAAATATAATAGTACTTAATAATAAAAACAATAACAACAAAATAGTTGCACGCAGGATTTTAAATCCGAAATACTTTAAACAGAGTTTCGGATGTATTAATGTATGGACATTTCTGTTTCAACGGGTAGTGGGAGCAGTCGCCGGTTGTCAGTTCTCCCCCTTCCTCACAAGGTGTAGTACAGACAGAGAGAGAGGGAGACAGAGAGAGGGAGACAGAGAGAGAGAGAGAGAGAGAGAGAGAGAGAGAGAGAGAGAGAGAGAGAGAGAGAGAGAGAGAGAGAGAGAGAGAGAGAGAGAGAGAGAGAGAGAGAGAGAGAGAGAGAGAGAGAGAGAGAGAGAGAGAGAGAGAGAGAGAGAGAGAGAGAGAGAGAGAGAGAGAGAGAGAGAGAGAGAGGAGAGGGAGGTGGGGGGGGGGAGTTAACAAGTCGCGGATGTTAAACTACCATTTCTCTTCACACACTGTTACCTGCTCACCAATCTTCTCGGCGCCCGACCAATTATATTCTGTGCTTAACCATCGCTGAGCGTAATCAGTCACCCCGGTGAATTACCAATCAACTATGAGCTTAACCAATGTTTTTGCTGACTTACCAGTCATCTCGGCGACTCCCCAATCACCTAGTCACCTTACTAATCATCACCCATTCCAACCCCCATTATCGCTCCTTTTCTTGCACCAGCTACCCTCTCGAACACAGAAATGCCCAAATTA
>NC_134809.1:47329180-47364180 GCF_046742065.1 Oratosquilla oratoria | reverse complement strand
TCATTGTTTTCTACTTCCTCCCCTTCTTTTTCTTCCTCTCCCCCTTCCTCTTCTTGTTCCTTCATATATTCATCCTCTTCTTGTTGCTCCTTTTCTTCTTCTTGCCTCTCCTCCTCCTCTTCTTCTAGCTCCTCCCCTGCTTCCTCTCTCTCTCTCCTTTTCTTCCACCTACCCCCCCTCCCCCAATCACCTCATCCATCAAGCCGGACGAGTACCTCGCGGACTTAATGACTCAATTAGGCGAGGCCCGGAGTGCAATGACGGGCACAAAGCGGCGCCCATTACGGGCCTATACAATGCCCGTGATGGATGCCCGGCCGGACCCGGTCGTCCGGCTGCTGCCCAGATCCCTCACGGGCAGCCTGCCGGGCAGGGACACCCCAGGGCTACGCTAAAGGTGAAGAGAAAGGACGGGGAAGTAAGGTTGAGGGAATGAGGAGGATGAGAAGGAAGAGGAGGATGACAAGGACGAGGAGGAAAGGGGGGAGGACGAGGAAGACAAGGGCGAGGGACGGACGGCCAAGCACGGATGAGGGACTGAGGAGAAAGAGAAGGAATACTTTAGGACTACAATAGAGTGAAGTAGGACTAGGTAGGGCTGAAGGACTATGTTGAGGTGAAGGACGGGGGTAAGCAGAGTCGAGAAGGACCTTAGACAAGGTGAAAGAAGATTTGCACTCAATTGCCTCAGCGGAAAGCTCTTTCCAATCACACTGACGACCCGGTTGGCTAGGTTGTTTCTGCCTCTACGTTAAGTAAATCTACATCCTGACATCTGATGGCTTATTATCACCCGTCCCGTTAGGGATGATTAATACCATGGGAGTCTGCGCGCAATTGTTCAAGTATGGATTTTGAGAGAACTAGGACTATCAGAACTAGGACCAGTACCGCGCGTGCGACGAGCACGTCCTGGACTAGGGAAAAGTGACAGTGAACAAGACCAAGGTGGGACCGAAATTGGAAAGGATGAGGGTGAAGATCAGGGTGAAGGGAAAATAGAGAAGGGCAAAGGGACACTAGAGAAGAATGAAGGGAAACTGGACAAGGGTGACGAAGGGAAAACGAGGGATGAAGGGCCTGGTAAGGTAGTGCAAGGTGACAACGGTATGGTGAAGGGATAAGAAGGGGTGAAAGGCTGGGAGGCAAGGCACGGGTGAAGGGCTCACCACGGTGAAGAATACCGGGGTGAGCAGGCTAAGAACCGAAGGAAGGAAGATCCAGTACCTCCAACCCAAGCTGTCCTCCTACCCCAACACTTAACCCAAACTGTCCTTCCAAGCCCCATCAAAGCTGTCCCCCACCCCCAAACCAAGCTGTCCCCCCACCCCGATCCCAACTTGTCCCAACACACCCAACCCAAACTGTTCCCGACCCCCAAACCAAGCTATCCCCACATCCTTATCTCCAAACTAAACTGTACCCACATCCCCACCCCCAACCCAAGTTCCCTGGAGTTCTGTGGGCGTACCGGAAGAGCAAGGATGAGATCAACAGGTACTTCGCAATACCAAACACAGGTACCATGATAACAACATGTATGCGGGTTCTCTAAGGCTCGTTTCACACGTATCGACTTTTCGCCGTGCGCTGTCCATGACACGACGTCATACTCTCAAATAACAATTGGTTTCTGTGAATGCTTTCGTAGATCACGATCACGACACCCATGGATATTTGAAAGCGACGTCGTGTCGTCAACGGCTCATGACGGAGAGTCGATACGTGTGAAACGAGCCTAAAGGGGTGACGCTGTTCTAAACAAACCCACAAACAAATGTGTGTGCGTGTGTGTGCGCGCGCGCGTGTGTGTGTGTGTGTGTGTAAGGTCTCAGCATCGCCCTTAGATCGGGCAATATACAAGTTCTGAGTTCTCCTCTGGAAGGGTAACAGCCGTCGGTCACGAGCCCAGCACGTAATCCTATACCGTGGGGGTGAATCACAGAGGTGAACATGATGGCGCCCCAGCGACGACGTCACGAATGGGGTGTTGGAAATCCGGGGCAAGGGAGAGAAAAACACCAGATGGTGGGACGACGAGAATAGTGGGGGGTGCAGGGTAATGAAGTGGAAGGTATTAGAGAGTGTGCGAGAGGTATTACCCAAAGGTGTGAGAGTAAACAGAGGTATATGATATACAGTGTACTGAAAAGATATATATGGGTAGCTTAAAGGATGGAGGAAGAGCATGAGAAAAAATGAGGTATTTCCAAGAGGTATTACCATATCAAACCCTAAGTAGGTGGAGGACAGAGTGGATATTCAAATCACCCGGGTATTAACATAACGCGTGTTAACATATTGAGAAGTTATTAGGATAAGTCTGGATCGCAGAGAACTTATTATTATTATCTTTTTTTTTCAATTACGACTTCGTTATTTGAGGCACTGAGCGCCCCAAGTCTCTCTTGCTGGATACCCGCGGCCCCAAAACAACCGGAAACAGCCACAGGACTGGCCCAAAAGTCAAGAGGTATTGTGGTGTCTAAGTAAGGCGAAAAGGAAGGCCATCAAAGTCGCCGTCTTCGATGGAGATGACAACGACCGTGGGAAGATTCAAAGCTCCCAAAGAGTCTAGGACTCCACCCGACTGCGGAACAGGTTTATAAATTAGTTGGATGTGAATTTGAACAGCTAGAAGACTTTGTTTACAATATTCTAGCCTTTCCCAAGAACGTTTCAACAATGTGTCTTAGTTCGTCATTCATCTTCTATATGACCCAAAGGTACAATTGACATTTGGGAATTCGAAAAACAAAAGATCGCAACCGAAGTCGTTTCGACTCGAACGAACAAGCAAAATTGACGAAAATCTGCCCAACGTGAAGCCGCCTCCAATCTTGCTCCTCTTCACGACGTGCCCACAACGTTAAGTGGCCTCAATGACGCGATAACGGTGCCGTAACGATGACATCAGTCAGGACCGGGAGCCATTGCCCCGGTGACACGGTGTCGTTTCGGCAGAGGCAGAGGCGACCGGCGGTGACTGGGGGAAGAAGGGCAACTATTGTGGTGATGATAACTGTGGCTGTGATTATTGGTGATAATGACTGCGATGGTGATGATTGTAACTGTAGTGATACCAACTATTGCGGCGGTGTTGGAGGTGAAGAGGTTGTGGTAAAGGGTGGTGGTGTTGAAGGAGGTGCCGATAGTGGAGGAGGGGGGTGGTGACATTGGTGTTGGTCATGATGGTGGCGGTGGTGATGGTGACGACGACGACAACGGTAATGTCAGTGGCAGAAAAGATGACCATTCCAAACGCGACCATCACAATGGGAAGAATGTGGTGAGGAAGGGAGGGAGGGAGGGAGGGGGAGGAGGGGAGTGGGGGTGGGTTACGGGCGTCAATTAAAATTAATAGAACCGAGAGGCTGTGAACAGTTAATGCTGGTATGGGGGAGGGAGGGCAGACCATTATGGCTGAATACGGGAGCGAAAGAAAAAAAAAATCAAGATGAGGGGGAGAATTCAAGGAAAGTAAACGACGGAAACATAACACTTCAGGTATTTAAGGGCAATGACTGTAACAATAGCAACAGTAATTATAACATACCTATAATGACTATTACAAAGGTGGTCGTCCCTGTTTGGAAAGGGGAAAGGGGATTAGCAACTATCGCAGTATTATGCTCGTTTCACACGTATCGACTTTTCGCCGTGCGCCCTCCACGACACGACGTCTTCTCAAATAACCATCGGTGTCTGTTGACGCTTTCATATGTGGTCGTGACGTGTGAAAGCGTCTATAGACACCCATGGTTATTTAAGAGCACGACATCGTGTCGTGGACGGCGCACGGCGAAAAGTCGATATATGTAAAACGAGCCTTACTTATAGGCACGCTCGAATCCACGCGCGGCGCCACTGTCGACCATGTACTGTTTACATTGCCATTTTTTGCGGCCCACTAGCTTTTGTTTAGCTTGGTTTGAATGCTTGCCGCGTTCAGTGCATGCACAAGATATTCAAATTACCTTGTTGTTTTGCAAGTGCATGCCCAATTCTTGAAATAGAAAAAAAAATTCAGCGATTTAAACGGAAATTTGGTTATCAAACTCGGCAACATAGTTTTCCGAGTAAAAATATTAAGGTAAGGCATCAATACATTATTTTAATTTACATAAACATGTTTATCAACCTATTTTCTCCCCGTTGGATTTTGATTTTTGTTTGGCTTAGTTTGAATGCTTGGAGCGTTCAGCACATTCGCAGGGTATTAAAATTATCTTGTTGTTAAACAAGTTTATGCCCAGTTCTTCAAAACTTTACTAATTCTTGCCGATTTCAACGCAATTTTTTATATTAGCCTTGGCAAATTAGTTTTCCGAGTAAAAGTGTAAAGGCAAGAAACTAAATCATATAATATTTAATGTAATAATGTTGTTTATTAGCCTCTATTCTACCGGATATGAGCAACTTTGAAATCGTTGGTAATAGCGCAGTTGTGCAATCTAAGTTTCTTGAAGCTTAGATGTCTATTCGACATATCGTTGCCATGGCAACGTGATAGGTGTCAGTAAGAACGGTGTAAGAGGAAAGTCCTGCATTGTTTTTGACATGCTCAGGATATTTTTGGACCCATAAAACCTCTACATACCAAGTTGCATGTCAGTTGGGCCAGCGGTTTGGATTTTATTGATTATTTCTAAATTGACAACAGTTGCCATGGCAACGTGATAGATGTTTGTAAGAATGATGTCAGAAGAAGGTCCTGCAATGTTATTGACATGCTCAGGTGTTTTATTGACCCATAAAACCTAGACATGCCAAGTTGCATGTCAGTTGGGCCAGGGGTTTGGATTTTATTTATGATAATCTGAAAATTGACAACTTCATGGTTGCCATGAAAAGGCAAATATGGTATGATGATGTCTTGCATTGTTTTGACTTACTCATGTGATTTGTTGATCCTTAAAACCCATGTAATCCGAATTTTAATAAAATTGGACCAGTGGTTTAGAGTTAATGTGTATTTCTTTACCGAAATCTTTACAAATGACCACCCTTAATTCTAACATTTTGCGATGGTGAAGTCCAGCCAAAAATGCGGGCTAAAAAAATAATTCAAAAAATCGTATCTCACTTATTTTTCGAGCTATTTAAAAAAATTAAAAAACATTTTGTTTCTAATAAAATTGCCTTTCATATGCAACAATAATTTAAGAGTTAAATTTTTGTTTGAAAATTTTGTGCCCGTACCTGTAATATGGTAAGGTTCTGCCCATCTGTTGTTGACACTGTTTCGGTTCCATTTGGTGAAATTTCAGGCCAGATAAGTGCAGGTTCACGCCCGAAAGTTAACAGCTGATCGCACTTTAACCCATTGTGTTCTTCTTGGAGGGTTTAGTGGATGATGCAGTTCAGTTTGCCCACGTGTGAGGCGAAGACACTGAGGTCTTGGAAAGCTTCACATACCTTGGTCGTGTACTACTGCATAATACGGCGAGTCATTACGGGAAACCCTTCCAAGGATTGTCACTGCCCATGGGGTTGTGAACTCACTCAGGAGGAGGAGGAGAAGGAGGAGGAGGAGGAGGAGGAAGAAAAGGAGGAGGACAAGGAATGCGGTGGAGGAAGACGATAAGGAGAAAGAAAAAGGGGGGAAGAAGAAGAGCAGTGAGAATAAGACTAAGAGGAGAAGGAGGAAGAGGAGGGGG
Source organism: Oratosquilla oratoria (assembly GCF_046742065.1). Lineage (NCBI taxonomy): Eukaryota > Metazoa > Arthropoda > Malacostraca > Stomatopoda > Squillidae > Oratosquilla > Oratosquilla oratoria. Next base: position 47,358,520 of record NC_134809.1, on the reverse strand, counting down.
TAGAGGATGATGAGCCGGAAGAATAACAGAAGGTGGCGGAGAATGAACACCAGGAGGAATAAGAGGAAAAACAGGAAGAATAAGGTGTGGTAGTAGTAGTAGTAGTAGTAGATGAACAAGAAGGTTGTCAGTACTCCACCTCTCACTTCCTCCTCCTCCTCCTCTAACCTGAGATCGCAAAGGCCCCGCGAGTACATTAGGAGCCGTCCCCAGGTACCCCCTGGGCAAACATCAAACCACCGGTTACGGTCCGGCCGGCTGTCAAGACAAACGGCAGCGCCAACATCAAAGCCGCATCCACAGGATGATCCATGCCACGCCGTCACAATATATATATATATATATAAATATATATATATATATATATATATATATATATATACATATATTTGCGAATAAATCACAAAAACACGTGATTCACAAAATGTGTAATAAAACCAATTGGAAAATAAAATGTCTTAAATGGACGAAAACGTTCTGTTACCTTTCATTTTATTTTCCAAGTGGTTTTATAACACACACACACACACACACATATATATATATATATATATATATATATATATATATATATATATATATATATATATATATATATATATATATAACTATTCTTATGGCAGTCCATCTTACCGATGAGGACGCTCTCCATCCGTTTGTGATAATGATTAATTAGCGCTTGTGTCGTTCATGCCATCGTAGGCTGTCGAGTCCGAAGCGGGAGCCGCTAATTTCATTGCCGCATTTATGGCAGAGGTGTTCTTCGCGAGGAGTTGATTGGAATCCAGTTATACATTGGCGACGTTTGGAACGGGTTTTGGCTCTTTCGGGAAATTTCGACCTCAAGTCTGTTAGTACCGCTCGCACATTATGCCCTCCAAACCTCTTATGTCTACCGCTAGTGTCTTGAGCTCGTTTAGATTTGTATTGCATTTTCTCTTTGTATTTTTTTTGGGGGGTGGGGGAACTCCTACGCTTCTGATTCCCGAGGATAGTTGACTATACAACGTTTGTCATGGAAATCGATGTTCAGTCATTCCGATAGTATGCGGAGATGGCGTTGCGCCTGGAGGGTTTCAAAGCTGCAAGTTTGAGTCCGGTGGTATAACTCATTGTATGTCTTTCAGTCCTTCCGCTGGAGACGTTTGGTGTGAAATTTCACCAGGTGGCGGATCTGGCGTCCATATGTAATCCAAGTTTCTTAACCGGAAAGCAGGATGGATACATGGATACATACATACATACATACACACACACACACACACACACATATATATATATATATATATACATATACACACACGTATATACGTATATGCAAGTGACTACTGGGGTGAAAATTAAACGAAGAGAAGCACTTTCGTATATTACATCTTCAGAGCAAAGTGCATACGCATCCATAGAGGGAATGTGGGAAGACTTTTGGTCACGTAAGACGCCGTAGTCGCTTGAGGACACCCAACGGCTATGAATTTTCCACTAAGCTTACATTCATCACTGGGCGGCATATTTAAAAATTGAGTACAGATTAATCCAAGTAAGGAAATGCATTATAAACCATACCATCGAGGTGACAAAAAAAAAAAAACAAGTGGTCAGAACGAATGATCATAGATGATTAAAGAGAGCAAGAGTGTTCTCAATAGCCCAGACACGGCGAGCGAGGGAAGGTCACAAGGCGGGGGCCAGGAGTGGGGGAGGGGGAGGAGGAGTGGGGGAAGGATCACAGGAGTAGAGGTAGACGAAGGGAGAGGTGGGGGAGGAAGGGATGGGGAGAGGAGGGGAAGAATAGGCGAGAGGATGGAGAGGGGAGATGATGGGGAGGGGGAGAGATGTAAGAGAGAAGCGGGTGGGAGAGAAGGGGGAGAGGAGGAGAGGACGGGGGAGGGAGGGGGATGATGGAGGTATCGAGTGGACACCAGGAGCATGTCCACAACTTCGTAAACACTTCAATGTAAGCACGTGAACGCTAACCCCTTAAACACGGCCACGTCCTTGGAAAGAGAAAGAGCGGCCACGTCCTTGGAGAGAGAGAGAGAGAGAGAGAGAGAGAGAGAGAGAGAGAGAGAGAGAGAGAGAGAGAGAGAGAGAGAGAGAGAGAGAGAGAGAGAGAGAGAGAGAGAGAGAGAGAGAGAGAGAGAGAGAGAGAGAGAGCATCCTGCCTCACTCCCCAGGCAGGCAATTTTATTCGGCTGTGGAGGGGGGATTCGGCGACTCATAATAAAGGGGGGGGGAGACCGACTGAGAATCCTGTTTTGGGTGATAGGCAACCCTCGGGTGAATAAAGTCGTTTGGGACAAGTTCAAACGCGATGATGAGCGGGCGTCACCGCCATGATGATGATGATGATGATGAGGCCGGGGCGGCTCCACTCGAGGTTTTGACTTCGGCGAGTGACCCCGCAGAAGGCACGACCGATGTCAGGCGAAGTTTGTTTACCAGTTCGAGTAGCGGCCCATGCGGAAACGACCCAGTCTTGTTTGCCGTAGAGATCAACAGGGTGGAGGGGTGGGGGTGGGGCCCACATACAAGAGAGGAGAGGAGAGGAGAGGAGAGGAGAGGTGAGAAGAGAGGAAAGTTAAAAAAATGAGATTTGGGTAGATGGGGAGGGGTCGCGAAATCATGAATTGGAGGAGCAAGAAGAAAGAATAGGGGGAGGGAAGAGAAGAGAAGTGGGAGAGGAGAAAGGAAAGGCAAGGTTAGGAAAAAGGCAGTTGGAAGAGGAAGAGTCGAGACCACAGGGGAGACGGGAAAGAAAGGAGAGGATCAGAGAGACGAAGAAAATGATGAGAAGAGAATGAGAAGAAAGCGCGAAAGGAAAGTAAGGAGATCTAGAGGAGGAAGTAAAAAAAAATAAGAGAGAAAGGGAGAGGAAAGAGAAAAGTTAGAAATGTGAGAGGAGAGAAAGAGAAGAAGGAGAGGAAGGAGATCCAGAAGAGGCAGAAGGAAAATAAAATGAACTGGGGTAGTGAGAGGGAAAACACGCACACATGTCCACACCATCTTCCCACCAGGACACGACAGCGGTGGGTGAGATTGTTCATATGGATAGAAGCGCTGGTAAAAAAAATATCATAACGAATAGAAGCCCCACCATTCGGGGGAGGCAGGCGGTGACACACCATGTAATTGGTGGGTGCTGTGTTGGCGATCGGCCGCCGTGGGCACGAGGGTAGAACCCTCCAGCCATACACACGACGGGGGGGACCCGGACAGGGGAAGGGGGAGGAGGGAGGAAAGAGGGGAGGAGGGGAGATAGGGTGCGAGAAGAGGGAGAGGGAATGGGGCGGGGGAGAGAGGAGGAGGAAGAGGAGAGGGAGAGGAGAGGGAGAGAGGAGGAAGAGGAGAGGGAGAGAGGAGGGGAAAGGGGGTGAGGGAGGGGAGAGGGGGAGTCTGAGTCAACCCTGGATGCAAGGACGGGGGTAGAGGGAGGGGGAGGAGATGGGGGTAGAGGGAGGGGGAGGAGACGGGGGTAGAGGGAGGGGGAGGAGATGGGGGTAGAGGGAGAGGGGGAAGGGGAGGAGGGAGAGAAGGGGGAGATGGAGGAGTCGATATAGGAGAGAGGCGAAAGGCGATCCTGGGTAAAAAACATACTCAGCTATGTCATCACTTTTTTTTTCTTTAACTTGTTTCTATTTTCCTTCTTCTCCTCTCTAACATTTCTATTGATTACACAGACACGTATATGCGCTCGCACACACACGCAAGCATATACACGTATATCCATAATACAAAAATATAACACGTTTATAGATTAATCTGATTATTTTCATAACAATAACATCAGCAGAAATGACAAAATTACCAAAAACATCCTAATGAACCTCAATTTGCATATACCTATCAAATCTATGGACAACTGAAAAATATATATAAAATATACCGGTATATTATGTTGCAAGTCAACTAACCGACTTAGCCAGACTTAGATACTTTGACTGAGAGAGAGAGAGAGAGAGAGCACACAGTTTCGTCCTCAAAGAATTCAATCAACATTATATTTATATATTTTTCTTTCTATAACAAATCTGCAACATTATACCAAAATTCGGTGTCGGCCACTGTTCTGATCCATGTCCTTCGAAACCCACACCTCAGGTCTGCTCTGGGGACCGAGTGCCCTCCAACAGGCCGCACCCCTGCGTGAGCGTCTCTACCTGCCGGCCACCAGTTCTGTGACAGGAGAGGGGCCACCGGAACCGACTCAAGTCGGAGCTCCATGTCCTCGCCCCTCGAGTAGGTGTACTTCTCTCATGGAGGTCCTGGAGGCTTTCCTCGAAAGGTCCGGGGTAGTGTACGTGGTTTGGAGATTCTCCGGTTGGTGGGGGGGGGGGGGGGATGTCAGGATTGTGCCTGGAAGAGGAAGACTGTCCGGGGCGGAAAGTGCCAGGGGAGTGGTTGGAAAGTGTCCGGAGGGAGGAGGAGGAGAGTGTCTGAGAAGGAAGGGGAGAGTGCCTCGGGTGGGGATGTCCGGATGGTGCCTGGGAGGAGTACATTGTCCGAGGGGAAAGTGTCAGGGAGGAGTGGGCGAATGCCCGGTAAAGGGGGAGAGTATCCAGGGGAAGAATGTCCGGTAGGGAGGAGAATGTCCGGTAGGGGGTAGAATGTGCGGGGGGAAATGTCAGGTAGGGGGGGAGAGTGCCCGAGGTAGGTAGTGTCCAGTGAGGGGGGGAGGTAATGTTCGGTACGGGCGTTGCCCGGTGAGTGGGGGTATCCATGGGGTGACAAAGAGATACTATATAGACCCTGAACAGGTGGTGTCCAACCCGGAACACGCTCTCTCGCTCAGAACTTGTTATTATGCAACGCTCCCGGAGGAGGGCGAAGACAAAGAAGAGGAGGAAGAAGGGCTGTAGGAAGAGGTGGAGTAGGAAGTGGAGGAATAGGTTGAAATGGGTGTACGAGGAGTAGGAGTAGGAGTAGAAGCAGCAGGAGGAATAGAAATATGAAGGAAAACTGGAAGAAAAGGAGAAAAAAGGTCACAAGGAGGAGGCGGAGAAACAGGAGTAAGAGGTGGAGGAGGAGGGGGGAAGAAGGAAAGACAGGAAGATGAGGAAGAGAGGAATAGAAAGAGATAAATAAGGAGGATAAAGATGAAGATGAAGAGGACGTGGAAGAGATGACGAGGGCAAGGTCATGAACGAAGAGGAAGATGAGAATGAAGGCTGGAACGAGGAGGGAGCAAAAGGAGATGATAATGAGGGCAGAGAAAAAGGAAGACAAAGAAGTCGAGGAAAGGGATGGAGAGAAAAAATATGAAGAGAAAGAAAATGGAGATGATGAGGATAAGCAGGAGGAAGAAGAGGAGGATAAGCAAAAGGAGAAAGTGGAAACAGACGAGAAAAAAATGTAAGATGAGGATGAGGAAAAGGAGGAAGAAGAGGGAAAGGAAAAGGAGGAGAAAGAAGAAAAAGAAAGTAGAGGAAAAGTAAAATGAGGATGAGGGAAGGAAGAGAAAGGAGGAAAGAGTAAGGAGGGAGAGGATAAAGAGAAAGAAGAGGAAAAGTACAATGTGGGTTAGGAAGAGATAGAGGGAAAGAGTAAGGAGGGATAGGAAGAAGAGGAAAAGTAAAATGAGGATGAAGAAGGGGAGGAAGAGAAAGTAGGAAAGAGTAAGGAGGAAAAGAAAGAAGAGAAAGAGGAATAATAGCATGAGGATGAGGAAGGGGAGGACGAGAAAGAAGGAAAGAGTAAGGAGGGAGAAGAGGAGAAAGAGGAGGAACAAGACCAGTAAAATGAAGATGGGGAAAGGGAGGAAGAAAAAGGAGGACGAGGAAGAAGAGGAAAAGTAAAACGATAATGAGGAAGGGGAGAAAGAGAAAGGAGGAAAAGGAAGAAGAGGAAGAGGTAGAAGGGGAGGAAGTGTGTGGGAGAGGTGGGGTGTTGAAGAAAGCCAAAGATGAGGGGCAAGAATATCCGTCCATCCATCCATCCATCCATCCGTCCGTCCGTCCGGGCTCCTCCCGCGCCCGAGGCGCCCATCATAATTGCGAAGTTAAAATCCCAAGGAACCTTCAGAGGCGGCGGCGGCGGCGGACACGTCCGCCTTCAGGAATTTCTGCCGTATAAGGACCAAACTGAAGTCACCGTCGTCGTCGTCGTCGCCTTCTTCAGCGCCGCCGCCGGAAGCAATCACTCAAAGGCAAAATTATTACCGGCTGTGCCCCAAGGATGAGTCATCGCCACTATCGTGGTCGTCGTTGTTGTCATCATCATAATCGGTAAAAATACCAACACGTCTGTTATCGAGGCTGATGGCTACCAGCACTGCCACCACCACCCAAACCACACACACACACATTCATCACCATTTACACAACCACAATATCAGCAACTGCAACCTTGACTTTTAATCATAGCACCCATTTTCATCAAAAGGTCATCCATAATAAGGAGAGAAAAGAGAACAATTCGGCATATCACAGATGGAAACACTGTAATTTGAAATATTGTTAGTAAACCCGGAAAAGGTACATAAAATATGCTGTACTTTTTTAGAGTGCTCAGATAAATAACACCAGATGACACGAGGGGGGGGGGGATCAAGATTGTTGCGTCCTCTTGCTTGGTGGTGAAATAGAAAATAAATTTCAGTCTTTGAAGAGACTCAAAGCCCATGGGAAACTTAAAAAAAAAAGAACTAGAAGAATTACAAGAAGAAAAAGAAGAAGACTTAGAAGAACTAGAGGAAGAAGAATAAGACGAAGAACAAGATGAAGAAAAATTAGAAGAAAACTAGAAGAACGAAGAAAAAGAAGAAAGAAGATAAAGGAAAGAAGTACCAAACTTCTCTCTCTCTCTCTCTCTCTGACAAACGATGCATAAAATTCGTTTTCAGGACGGAGGGCTCTTCTCTCGACTGAATGAATTCACCTTGTGTCAGTTACGTCACCTGCACATCAAAAGTCCACTGATGATGTCGGAAACGTTATAGCAAAAATGCTTGAAACGAATCTGCGAAAAAAAAAAGACATCCCACGAAGATAAAGATACTGAACCTATGAGATTATTAAACTCTATTAAATTATATATATATTGGAAATAGACTCATCCGCTGGGATTCGAACCCTTGCCTAGGCGTCATACGTCTTACAAGACAAAGGCCTTACCGATCACGCTATCTCGACCCTACAAAAGATAAAGGCCTTACCGATCACGCTTTTGTAGGGTCGAGATACCGTGATCGGTAAGGCCTTTGTCTTGTAAGACGTAAGCCGCCTAGGCAAGGGTTCGAATCCCAGCGGATGAGTCTATTTCCAAAATGTCAAATGATACAAATATGTTATTGTCTAGTACCTTTACTGTTACCATGTAATTTTTGTTATTTCAGTTATATCTTGATAATGTCTTATTTAAGACGAAACGTTGATATCAAATAAGAACAAATGGAAGAATATAGAGACCTAGTTTCAATCCACCCAGTCAATGGAAAATCTCTTATCAGGAAAATCGAGAATACGAAGAAAAGACTGAACAACTACAACAATGCTGTCGTTTTTAACTCCACGTGTATTACTGAGAACCTGCTCCCCCCCTTTACTAATATATATATATATATATATATATATATATATATATATATATATATATATATATATATACAGAGTTCAGACGAGGAAATTGAGATTTTCTATGATGATTTAAGTCAAGTAATGGATAAAGAGAAAAGTAAGCACACTTTGGTAATAGGAGACTTTCATGCTAAAGTAGGGAAGGAGATGGGAGATGAGACGTCCATTGGGAAGTTTGGAGTAGGTGAAAGAAATGACAGAGGCGAGATGTTAGTCAATTTTGCAGACAACTACAATATGAGGATAATGAACACTTTCTTTCAAAAGCGTGTAGGTCGTAAATGGACGTGGAGAAGTCCAAATGGAACAACAAAGAACGAAATAGGAGATGAGAGCAAAAGCGTTAGCAATGTTACAGTAATAAATAAAGTCAACATGGGTAGTGACCACAGAATGGTAGGTTGGACAGCTAAATTCAATTTCAGAGCCGTGAGAAATAAACTAGTTAAAAAAACAAAAATAAGCCTTGCAAAGGTTAAGGATAAGAAAAAATATCGGTTAGAAATTGAAAATAGATTCGAAGCTCTAAGAACTAATGACGACAGCGTGGAAGATATTAATTTAAATCTAGTGAATATCATTAAAGAATCAGCAGAGAAAGTAGGAAATACAAAAAACATTAGAGAAAAGAAATACTCCAAAGCTACAAATGACCTAATTAAAAGAAGTAGGACCATGCAGATTAAAAGCAGGAGAGACGAAATAGAAAAAGTAGAACTAAACAAGCTTATCAACAAAAGACAGAGATTAGAGAAAAGAAAGAGAAACATGGATGAAATAGAGGAAACTATTCGGAAAGGTAAAAGTATTAAGGTGATAGAGCGCAGACATGCTTTAGGAAGACAGCACATGAGAGGTTTGAAAGATAGAAATGAAGAAATAATTAAATGTAGAGACAAAATGGTAAAAAGAGTAGAAGAATTTTACCAAGAGCTTTACTCTTCGAAGACCGTAGTTAAGTCAGTAAATTCATGTGTAGACGTTAGTAATGTACCAGAGATTACAAAGAAGTAGAATTTGCTCTAAAAACTATTAAACGTGGAAAAGCACCAAGGGAAAATGGTACATCAATAGATCTGGTGAAACACGCAGGTGTAATAGTTCACATTAAGTTAGCTCAGTTGTACACCCAGTGATCACATCAAGAAAGCGTTCCTGATGCGTGGTGTAATGCTATAATGATTTTGCTTCATAAAAAAGGAGACCAGAAGGACCTTAGTAACTATCGACTGATTAGCTTGCTATCAAACGTATATATAGTATTTTCCAAGATCCTTACAAATAGACTAAGTCAAGTGTTAGATGGAAACCAATCGAAAGAACATGCAGGCTTTAGAAGCGGATATTCAACTTTAGACCAATTGCAGGTGATAAACCAACTAATCGAGAAAACGACAGAATATAATATACCTCTGTGTTTAGCTTTTGTAGATTACGAGAGGGCCTTTGACTCGGTAGAACAATTAGCAATACTAAACTCGTTACACAAACAGGGTACAAACGAACAGATCGTAAGTGTTTTAGAAAATATTTATGCGCTATAATTCGACTACATAAACATACAGAAAAGATCAAGATCAAGATCGAGAAAGGAGTAAGACAAAGCGATACAATTTCACCCAAACTAATTACATCTTGTTTAGAAGATATTTTCAGAAGGTTGAGTTGGGAGAAGAAAGGTTTGAAGATTAATGGCGAATATTTGAACCACCTAAGATTTCGGATGACATAATTCTTATTTCAGAAAGAGCAGAAGACTTGCAAGATATGCTGAGCGATCTAAACAAGGAGTCTCAAAGTAGGTTTAAAAATTAATAAGAGTAAAACCAAAGTAATGTTCAACACGAAAGTTCAAAGCATAGAGATTGCAATTGATGATGAGAGTCTTGAGGAAGTTGAAGAGTATAATTATCTAGGGCAGATGGTGAAAGTGACGAAAGATCATGATAATGAAATAAAAAGACGCATTACAATTGGTTGGAAAGTGTTTGGTAAGTATAATAAAATCCTGAGAGGCTCTCTACCTCTATGTTTGAAGCGTAAGTTTACAATCAATGCATTCTACCAGCAATAATTTACGGGTGTGAGACTTGGAAGCTGACGTGGGCGATGGAAACAAAGATAAGGACTGCACAGAGGAGAATGGAGAGATCAATGATGGGAATAATACTGAGAGACCGAAAGAGAGAACGTTGGGTGAGAGAGCAGACTAGAGTGAAAGATATTGTAGAGGCAGTAAAAGAGTAGAAGTGGAATTGGGCAGGTAAGTTGGTGCGAACGAATGATGAGCGATGGAGCAAGTGTACTGAGTGGACGCCGCGAGATAGGAGGCATGGAAGAGGGAGACCAGACAGGTGGAGAGACGAGATCGAGAAGTTTGCAGGAGTGACGTGGCAGAGGATGGCACGGTCATATAATTCATGGAATGCTATGAAGGAGGCCTTTGTTTAGCAGTGGACTCAGGATGGCTGATTTGATTTGTTTATATATATATATATATATATATATATATATATATATATGTTCGATTGAAGACCAGAGCTAATTCAATATCCACTATCTTCTTAGTGATTTTCTCAATTTTTCTAATAGTTTGTTTGATTCTTGAGGGGAGGTCAAACACAAGACTTCCGAGATCCATGATGTTATTGTATCGAAAAACATAACACAAAATATAAAATACAAGCTTTCGGTTGAGTCATACAACATCTTCAGGTAAGCAAGATTACATATACAAAACAGGAGTTTAAATACAAGTAAAAAGGGGGAACTAGGAGAGTTAGGAGTCAGGTACTGGACGGAGGTGAGGTCTTCGCTTCAACAGGACGTAGCTGGACATCTGATCACAGTAGCTGGACGTTTGGTCGTTGTTGCCACGCAGCCTCGTTGTGTAGTTGTAAGGTACTAACTGTGTCTGTCTGTATATTAATGATAGGAGTGTATTGTGTAATGTAGACTCTAAGATGTGTAGTTTCTTGGTGTTGTTACATTGTTTAAGTATTTTTGTATTGTTGACTAAATCTTGTCCGTTTGGAGTTTCGTTGTGTGTTTGTGTCATGTGTTTGCGTATGCTTCCTTCACGGGCGTGCATTGTGAGTCTCCTGCTCACAGAGGTAGTGGTAACACCAATATAAGAAACATTGGGGAGAAGTTTGCAACCTTCTTCGGGGCAGGAGAATTGGTACACCACGTTAGTCTGTTTGAGGAGAGAGTTGTTTTTAGTCATGTTATTTCTCATTATAAGGTTAGAGACTTTTGTGTTTTTGTAGTATATGATGAGGGTCAATTTGTCGTGTGGGTTGGTACATGTGACGTTACGTGCGAGGATATCTTTGAGGACACGTTCGTCTGTTTTGGGTGCTGGTGTCATTTGGTTTTTGCAATAAACTGTGTGTGTGGAATGTGTGTTGTTTTGTCCGTGTTGTGTTGTGTTGCGTGTGATGAAAACTCTCGTCTCTTTGTCAATGAGAAAGTTGGGAAAACCGTTGTTAATGAGGATTAATGAGAAATAACATGACTAAAAACAACTCTCGGGGAGAAATCCCTTCGGGCTGCGTCAAATTTTGCTCACACATACTACCTCAACCCCCATCCACCCGCCCATTCCACCTCATGCATCACATCATCATCCATATACAACCATTCTTCATTCACCCCGTCTTCTGTCCTCTCCTGTCCTTCCTCAACACACATTCCCCTCTTCCCCAAAGCCCCCTTCATCCCATCCATCCACCTCATCCTAGGACGTCCCCTCATGTTCACTCCCTCCACATCTGCCTTCCATACCTCTTTTACTAGTCTTTCTTCACTCATTCTTTCCATGTGTCCAAACAATCCTAATACTTTTTCATCAACCCTATCTCCCAACTCCATTTCCACCCCTGTTCTCCTCCTCACCTCCTCATTTCTCACTCTATCTAGCCAAGTAACCCCCATCATACTTCTCAGACACCTCATCTCAAACACATTCAAACTCCTTCTCTCTTCCTCTCTTATGTTCCATGTTTCTGCCCCCATACAGTGCTGTTGGCACAATCACTCCTTCATACAGTCTCCTCTTAGCATCTATTCCCAAATGTCTATTCCTCATTACACTCTTCAACCCACCAAGGCATTTACTCGCTTCTCTCAATCTACATTCTACCTCCACCTTAACTCCACCTTTTCCGGCCACATTTGCACCCAAGTATCTAAAACTATCCACTTCCTCCAGTCGCTCTCCCTTAATGCTCACTTCCAGTCTACTGCCACTTTCATCCCTTGTACATCTCATCACCTTACTTTTACCCACATTTATCTTTAGCTTTCTTCTATCACATACTCTCCCAAACTCTGTCACCAACTTCCTCAGTCCGTCCTCCGATCCTGCCACAAGCGCAGTATCATCACCAAACAACAGCTGGCTCATCTCCCACTTTTCTCCATTTTCTTTAACCATCTCCAATCCCTGACCCACTACCCTTGCATTTACCTCTCGCACTACCCCATACATGTATAAGTTGAACAGCCAGGGCGACATAACGTATCCTTGACGAAGTTCCACCTTTACCTCGAACCACTCGCTCTCTCCATTTCTAATCCTGACACAAGCTCTGCTACTCTCATAAAAACTCTTGACAGCTCCCAGAAGCTTTCCTCCTATTCCATATATCTGCATAACCTCCCACAGTGCCTTTCTGTCTACCCTATCGTAAGCCTTTTCCAGATCCATAAAAGCCCAAAAAACATCCTTCCCCTTTCCTATAGCTTTCTCACATATTTGTCTTATCACAAAGATCTGATCTACACAACGTCTACCCGTCCTAAATCCACACTGTTCCTCACTAATTATTCCTTCTGTTCCTCTCCTAATCGTCTCAATCAAGATCATCCCATAAGCCTTCCCAACTACACTTAACAAACTAATCCCTCTGAAACTACTACATTCACACTTGTCCCCTTTTCCCTTGTAAAGTGGAACTATACAGGCACTCCTCCAGTCCTCCGGCACTCTACCCTCTCTCCAGCAAACATTAAATAACCTCACCAGCCAGTCCACCATCACTGTACCTCCTTTTTTTTAGACATTCTGCATGACATCCATCCAGACCAGGTGCCTTACCTGCTTTCATCATCTTAACAACTGCCTTCACTTCATCCTTCCTTATTTCTCCATTTTCCTCACTCATCACTCTCATTTTCTTAGCATTTTCCACTGCAGCTATCTTTCCCTCCCTATCCTCCTTTACATTTAGCAACTCCCTAAAATATTCTGCCCATCTTCCCCTTACTGCCTTCTCTTCCATTATCATCTCTCCGTCTGCACCTTTTACCTTTTCTTCTCTACTTGATTCGCCTCCTCCTCTCTTAATTTCTTTCCAAAACATCTTTTTATTACTTTCAAAAATTTCTGTCATACTCTTACCCCATTTCACATCTGCTCTCCTCTTTGCCTCCTTTACCTTTTGCTTTACTTCTCTTTTCTTTTCTTTGAACCTCTCATATGACTCCCTCGTCCTATTTTTTAACCATTCTGTGAAAGCTCGCTTCTTCTCTTCTACAACCTTCTTTGTTTCCTCATCCCACCATTCACTACCCTTCCTTCTATTTCCTCCTGTCCTTCTTGTTCCACACACCATCTTTGCACACTTTGTGACTCCCTCCTTGAACCATCCCCATTCCTCCTCCACACCTACCTCTACTCTATCCTTCACTCCCTCCCACTCCTCCTTCAGCTTCTTCTTGTACTCCTCCTTTTCCTTTTCATTTAAAGAGTTCACTCTAAGAACCTCCCTACCTTTTGTCCCTTTCCTCTTTCTCCATCTATCCTCCACTCTCAACTTACCTTCCACCAAAAAATGATCTGATATTCCCCCACCCTCTCCCCTTAGCACATGTACATCCTTAACTCTTCCTATTATAGTCCTATTTACCACTACATAATCCATCAACGCTCTATCTACGACCCTTCCATCCACCACCCTCTCCCATGTGTACTTCTGCTTGACTTTCTTCCAAAACACTGTATTTGCTATCATCAACTCTCTAGACACATTTCCACCATCAACTCTCCACTACGATTCTTTCCTGGAACTCCACATTTCCCAACCACTCCATCAATTGGACCATTTCCTACCCTAGCATTAAGGTCTCCCAGTACTATTACATTAACATTTCTCCCTAAATCCTCTATGCAGTCGTTTAAATCTATCCTAAAGGCCTCCCTTTCTTTTACACTCTTCTCACTGCCAGACCCATATGCACTTACAAAGACCCATTCTCCTTTCCCAGTTTCACCTTCATCCACATTGTCTTTGAGGAAACCTCCTTCCACTCTACTACACGTTTACCTATCTCTTCACTTACTACAATAGCCACCCCTTCCCTCCCTCGCCTTCTCTTCACTCCTGATAACCTCCCACTTACACTCCCAAACTTACACTCACCCTTCCCTTTCAACTTAGTTTCACTCAAAGCCAACACATCCATCTTTCTTCTCACAAACATACTACCTATCTCTCCCCTTTTACTCTCATCTGTACCACATCCACGCACATTAAAAGACCCAAACCTTAGGGTGCTGGTCGGAAAATTCCCAGACCCTCCTATGCCTATATATGCACACACACAAACAAAACACAGACACACACACTCTCTCTCTCATTCATTAATCAGCCATCCTGAGCCCACTGCTGAAGAAAGGCCTTTTGTCGTAGTATTACATGTCTCACACGACCACTCCAACCTCTGCCACGTCACTGTTACAAACTTCTCTATCTCGTCTCTCCAACCTTCTGTCTGGTCTCCCTCTTTCATGGTTCCCATCTTGCGGCGTCCATTCAGTAACACACTCCATAGGTCAGTCGTTCGCGCTAACTTACCTGCCCAATTTCACCTCCTCTCTTTTACCACCTCCACAATATTTTTCACTCTTGAATACCCTCTCACTCAACTTGCTCTCTTTCGGTGTCTCGGTGTTATTACCATCACTGATCTCTCCATTCTCCGCTGTGCAGTCCTTAGCTTTGTTTCCATCGCATTCGTCAGTTTCCAAGTCTCACACCCGTGCATTATTTCTGGCAGAATGCAATGACTATAAACATTACGTTTCAAACATAAATGTAGACAGCCTCTCAGGATTCTATCATACCAACTAATTGCAATACACATTTTTATTTTATTATCATGACCTTTGCTCACTTTCACCATCTGGCCTAAATAATTATACTCTTCAACTTCTTAAGACTCGCCATCGATTATATCTTTACTTTGAACTTTCGTGTCGAACATTTTGTTTTTTCTCTTATTAATTTTCAAACCTACTATGAAACTTTCCTTGTTCAGATCACTCAGCATATCTATCAAGTCTTTTGCTCTTTCTGAAATAAGAATAATGTCATTAGCAAATCTTAGGTGGTTCAAATATTCGCCATTTATCTTTAAACTCACAACTCAGCTTTCTGAAAATCTCTTCTAAGCTGTAAATAATTTAGGTGAAACTGTATCGCCTTGCCGTACTCCTTTTTCGATCTTGATCTTTTCTGTATCTTTATGTAGTCGAATTACAAAGGTACCTTTCGCATGAATCTTTTCTAGAACCCTTACGATCTGTTCGTTTGCACGCTGCTTGCGTAGCGAGTTTAGTATTGATATTTGTTCTACCGAGTCAAAGGCTTTTTTGTAATCTACAAAAGCTAAACTGTAATATGTCGTCTTCTCGGTTAGTTGGTTCATCGCCTACAAATGTCTAGAGTCGAATATCCACTTCTAAAGTCTGCTTGTTCTCTCGGTTGGTTTCCATCTAAGATTTTACTTAGTCTATTTGTAAGGATCTTGGAGAAAATTTTTATATACATTTGATAGCAAGCTAATCGGTCGGTAGTTACTAAGATCCTTCTGGTCTCCTTTTTCATGAAACAAAATCACTATAGCATTGTACCACGATTCAGGAACGCTTTCTTGACGTAAGCACTGGATGTACAAGAGAGCTAATTTAACATAAAATTATTTCCCTGCGTGTTTCAAAAGATCTACCTATATACCATCTTCCCAAGGTGCTTTTCCTCGTTTTATATTTTTAGAGCAAATTCTACTTCTTTTAACTTCTGGTACACTACTAACGTCCACATATTAATTTACTGATTCAACTACGGTCTTCAACGGGTGAAACTCTTGGTAAAACCCTCCTGTTTCCTATTTTGTCTCTGCATTTAATGAGTATCTCCATTTCTATCTTTCAAACATATTATTTACTGCCTTCCTAAAGCATGTCTGCCCTCGGACCCTTTAATAATTTTACTTTTCCGAAAAGCTCCCTCTATTCTATCCATGTTTCTCTTTCTTTTCTCTGATCTCTGGCTTTTATTGATAAGCTTTTTTAATTTTACTCTATTTCGTCTATCCTGCTTTTAATCTGCATAGTCCTCCTTTTAATTAGGTCATTTGTAAGCTTTGTAAGATTTGTTTTCTCCAATACTTTTAGTACTTCCTGCTTTCTCTGCAAATTCCTTAATAATATTCATTAAATTTAAATTCATACTTTCGACGGTGTCCTCGTTCATTCTTATGGTTTCGAAGCTATTTTTAATTTCTAAATGAAATTCTTTTGTTACCCTTAATCTTTGCAAGGCTTATTTTCTTTGTTAAAACTAGTTTATTTCTATCGGATTTGAAACTGAATTTGGCTGTGCAACCTAGCATTCTATGGTTATTACTTATATTTACTTTATGACCGTAACACTGCTAACGCTTTTGCTCTCTTCTCTTAATATGAAATCTACTCCGTTCTTTGTTGTTCCATCTGGACTTCTCCAGGTCCATTTACGACCTATAACACACACACACGCACACACATATATATGAAACTCACTACCGGACCTCTATCTAACTCCGTCAACAACATTGTCACAATTTTCTTTTCTGAATACTGAGTGGGCCGTAGCTCGACCCTAAAGGGGGTCTCGTTTGTTGACAATCTCGTTCAAGTCGCAGACCACCTCCCCTACCATCCCCCCCACACAAAACCACATCAAACCAGCTGCCCAGAGCAGGTACAAAGCTCATATATTACGCTAGCCTCGTTCAAAGAGGTTATGAGCTCAAATTGGATTATTTAATTTCATCATGACGCCCACGCTGCACTGCGAACAAAGCGGTTATTAGATCTACGTTATCTTCGTCTCTTATCTTAATCGCCCGGTTCAGGCAGACTCATTATCGGTAGGTAATACACACATCCACGCGCACACACGAAGAATGGAGGTCTGTGATGATGACGATAATTAGGATCTACTGCTGGAAGGAGCACTCTCTCCGGCAGGAAATTTATGGCCGGCCCCTTTGTCATAAGGCAGGAGAGCTCTCCTCTCAGGAGCTCGATATATATACTGTACATATATATTGAGGGAGAGACAAAGAACGAGAAAGAATCAGGAACAGAGAAATATACTTAGAGAGAAAAGAGAAAAGAGTAGAGAGAGAGAGAGAGAGAGGCAGAGAGAGAGAGAGAGAGAGAGAGAGAGGCAGAGAGAGAGAGAGAGAGAGAGAGAGAGAGAGAGAGAGAGAGAGAGAGAGAGAGAGAGAGAGAGAGAGAGAGAGAGAGAGAGAGAGAGAGAGAGAGGAGAGAGAGAGAGAGAGAGAGAGAGAGAGAGAGAGAGAGAGAGAGAGAGAGAGAGAGAGAGAGAGAGAGAGAGAGAGAGAGAGAGAGAGAGAGAGAGACAGAGAGAGAGAGAGAGAGAGAGAGAGAGAGAGAGAGAGAGAGAGAGAGAGAGAGAGAGAGAGAGAGAGAGAGAGAGAGAGAGAGAGAGAGAGAGAGAGAGAGAGAGAGAGAGAGAGAGAGAGAGAGAGAGACTCCTGAACAGCACCTCATAATAACCTTCCATTCGGTCGCGCAATCGAGCCCCGGCGCACTAGCTCGCACTTCCGAGTCCGCCGTCCATCGACGAGCTACAAGAACCTCAAGTCCTGCGGGACTCTTTGTTCAGTGATGTGTATACAAGCCACGTCGCTCCCTGGGAACGCCCCTCGACATCGGAGGGGCTGACCCAACGACCAGCTGTAGACGCCAACGCTGGCCTCGCTCCTGGTCAGAGGTAGTCGATGGCCTACCACGGGGGCCGTACACGGGTATTTGCATGTTCACCCGCATGTTACTGATGCCATCGCCGACTTGGAATGCTTTCGGGCCGGCTACGATCTTGTTCTCGCTTGAGCACTACCTCCCTCAACTCAACTCAATCTCGTTTTTGTTCTGCATGGAAAAAGGGCCGTGTAACGTTATGCTAAAAAAAAGTGGGAGGGGACAAGAGAGAGGAGATGGAGCAGGGACAAGCTAATTCAGATGTTTCTCTACATGACAGCTCTCTCTCTCTCTCTCTCTCTCACACACACACACACACACACATTCCGCCCACATAACGAAATCCTTTGTCCTCTCCCTGCGTAGTGTCAATCTTTACGTTGTCAGTCTTGTAAACTTTTATAATTAGTCCAAACAAATGTTTCGCAATCTTCTTGCTAGAATTGCGTCCTCTAATTGTTCAGCCAATTACAACGACGTAAAATCATGAACAAAATTTCTTTTTTCTGGCTAACTCTTCCATCAAAATCACTTTCAGGATTTCTATCCTCCCAATCATTGTTTTTTCCTGACTCTTCCACTACTCTGTCAACCAATCTATCAATTAACCAATCACGAGTTCGCAGTCCACTATTGAACATAGACCTCTCTGTGTAATTATCAAAACCTCCATCGAACTGTTTAAGTGCTTCTTTTTCATAGGTCATAGTTGCTAATATACAGCGATTTTAGCTTCTGAAGCTCAAGACATGACCGGAGCTTCTCACATTATCATTAAACTTATAAGTTACCATCCAGCTACAAACCATTTCCCTTCTTTCAAAAGAAAAAAATCGTCAGTTTACGGCGCTCTCCTGAAGCACTCATCAGTGACTACAGCTACCTTCCTCTGAACTCAGAGATGAACATTCCTTCCGTATTTTTGTTCATTCCTTACTCAAATGAAAACGAGAATAATTTCACATGCCGTTTAAACGTTCCTCCATTAATATTCAAACCCTTTCTTTCCTAAACAAACTCTTTTCACGGTGAAGATGCAAATTAACTGACAGTTTAGCAGACTCAAGAAAAGGTCCACCAGGGACACACAAGGCCAAGAGGAGGAAGGCCTGGATTGAGATGACCCAGCGAGGAAGACCTCCTAGAGGTGAGCCTCGAGAAGGTTGACCTTTTGGAGGTGACCCTCGAGGAGGACGACCTCCTGGAGGTGATCCTCAAGGAGGACGATCTCCTGGAGGTGAACCTCGAGGACGACTTCCATGAGGTGAACCTTGATTAAAACCTTCAGAAAACAGATTCAAAATAGAGTCCCAGTTGCAGAAGGCAACTGTCTAACTCCTGTCTAACTGTCTGTCTAACTCCAATCTCGATTTAATACCTGTGTATTAGTGTTCAAAACGTGCTGGTATACACCTCTTATGTGGAGCCTCCCGAGATGTTCGTCTGCACATGTATATGCGATATATTTACGCAAATACACACAGCTAGGTATGATGATCTGGCGAGTAAGAGAAGGACCCTACGAACGTTAATCTTTTCCTGAGTATTACAATTAGGTTAACACATGCGTGAACAGTTATACGAGTTAATCAACTGATCACACAAGGTTAACAGCTAAACTAGTATCAGTATATGTCTAAATAAGCAAAGATACTGGGAATAATACGAGTTTACCCTACAAGAGACCGAAAATGCTGGAAGAAATGAAGAGGGAGAAGGTAAGAGCATTAGGGAAAGCAGGGACAGGAAGGAAAGGAGGGAGAAAGAGAGAGAGAAAGCGAGAGATATGGCTGAGAAATTGTGAGAACTATACAGAGATGAGAAATGGACTAGAGAATAAAAAAACAAACGAAGAAGGTAAGAAAATCAAGAAGGAATGAGGGAAGAAAAGAAAGAGAGAAGGAAGAAGGGAAGGGGAAAGCTGAGCTGGGTGAAAGAAGGAGGGAAGGAAAGAGGGAAGGAAAGAGGGAAGGAAGGAGGAAAGGAAGGAGGGAAAGGAGGAGGGAAAGAAGGAGGAGAGAAAGAAGGAGGAGGGAAGGAAGGAGGGGAGGGAAGGAGGGGGAGGAGGGGAAGAAGGGGAAGGAAGAAGGAAGGAAGGAGGGGAAGGAGGAGGGAAGGAGAGAGGAAGGAAGGAGGGAGAAAGCGGAGCGAGTGAAGGAGTACTACACAATCATGCTACATTACATGTCTATATTCTTTTTAAGAAGTATATACATGTCACCTGGATTCCTGCAGAGGAAAAGAAAGGAAGGAAGGAATCCAGTCCTCAAGGAAGTCAAACTCCACGTCCATCATCAGATGGAAAAAAACTCTCGAAAGTCCTCGAAATTAAAACAAACACTCGGGAGGCGAGTACGAGGAGGAGGAGGAGAAGGAGGAGGACGAGGAGGAGAAGGTTAAGGATGATGTTGAGGAGGGTGTTGAGGAGGGTGTTGAGGAGGAGGCTGAGGAGGAGGAGGATGGGGAGGCCCCTCCCACAACCAAAGGACACCCTCCCTGCCCAAGGGCGGCTGCCACAAATCCACAGAATGACGTCAGGCACCCAAAGGAGCCCAGAAGACGTGAGACAGCGACGCCTAATGACGCACAAGGCGGAGGAGGAGGAGGTGGGTAGGCAGTGTTTCTGCGAGCTCCTCGGGAAGCCTGGAACAGGACTTAGGCGTGTGCTTGCGCCCAATATGGCTGCCTCTCATACGGCCTAAAAAGGAACCACACTTCGCCCTGACTAAGCTGTATGATCGAAATTGAGTTTGTTTATTACAGCCAATGGCTGAAGGTGATGGGTGGGGGGGGGCATGGTTGTTATTGTGTGTTGCAGGAAAAACCGTGGCGAAATCCATATATTACAATGTTGATGGAGTGTGTGCCTGTGCATGTGTATGTGTGATGAGAGAGAGAAAGAGAGAGAAAAATATAGGAAGGGAAAAAGATAGGGAGGGAGAGAGGGGGGAAGGAGGGAGGGAGGAAGAGAGGGAGGGGAGAGAGAGAGGGAGGGGAGAGAGAGAGGGAGGGGAGAGAGAGAGGGAGGGGAGAGAGAGAGGGAGGAGAGAGAGAGAGAGAGAGAGAGAGAGAGAGAGAGAGAGAGAGAGAGAGAGAGAGAGAGAGAGAGGGGGGGGGAGTGAGAGAGAGAGGGGGGAGAGTGAGAGGGAGAAGGGAGAGAAAGAAAGGGAGATGGAAGAAAAATAAAGGAGAAAGAAGAGAGAGAGAGAGAGAGAGAGAGAGAGAGAGAGAGAGAGAGAGAGAGAGATAGGAGAGTAAAGCAAAGGAAAAAAAAGAAGAACAAAGGACTGGACAGTTGAAAAAAAAAGGAGAGTAAAGCAAAGAAAATAAAGAAAAAAGAAAAAAGACAATATATACAACGTTATAGAAATTAAAAATGAACAATTAAAGAAATAAACAAAGAAAAAATACACTGGGAGCAGGAGGGGTCCTGATCAAGACGACAACTACTTGGAGACCATTTCCAGACGACCTCCTGTCTGGGAGGAGGAGGGCCATTCACTGAGAAGGAAGAGAAGAAGAAGAATGGGTTGGTAGAAAATGTGGATAAGGAGGAAAAGGGGGAAGAAGGTGGGGAGATAAAAGAGGAGAATAAGGAAAAGGAGAAAAACGAGGAAGAGAAGGAAATGACGAGAAAAAAAGAGGAAGATATGAAAAATATAAGAAAAATGAGGAACAGGATAAAAAGGAGGAAGAAGAGGAGAGCACGGAGGAAGGAGAAAAACGAGGAAGAAGAGAAAAAGGAGGAACAAGAGGAGGAGAAAAAGGAAGAGAAAGAGAAAAAGGAAGAAGATAATGAGACAAAGGAGGAAGCAGAGGATGAGAACAAGGAGAGAGAGAGAGAGAGAGAGAGAGAGAGAGAGAGAGAGAGAGAGAGAGAGAGAGAGAGGTAAGGGGACACGGGAAAAAGAAGTGTGGGGCGTGTAAAGTGTGTGTGGGGGGGGGGAGTGAGGGAACGAGGGAGACCATCCACCCACCCACCCACAGGTTACAGAGGTGTGGGGAAACCTCAAACGAGGCGACGCGAGGCACGTGCGTGCGCATGCGCAGCTGTCCTGATAATCAACTCTAATCCCTTCCCATGAAGTGACGGTCTTCAAAGACTTCATTCTCGCTTAGCGATTCTCATCGGCTTAGGAGGGGAAAGGGTTTAAGAATAACTTGATTAATTCTTACTAAACCCGATGGTGCACTTTGAATGGCCGTGTCGTGGGTGGTCACAAAAAAAAGCATACTTAGTCGAATTTGATGTCACAGGAAGAGGAAGAGTGGAAGTAGGCGGAGAAGAGGGTAGACAAGGTGGAGTGCCCCTGTGATGAGCAGCAGGAGGACAAAGAGGACGAGGAGAAAGACGTAGACAAGGTGAAGGGCCAGCCAGTATTAGGAGAGGAGGACAAGGAGTATCAAGAGGAGAAAGGCGAGTTGAAAAGGTGGAGAAGTACGAGGAGCAGAGCGAGGGACTAGAGGAGGAGGACGAAGCGGAATAGGAGGAGAAAGAGGAGGAACAAGAGGGGTGAGAAGGACCAAGGAGAGCAGGAGGAGAAAGAGAAGGAACAAGAAGGACAAATAGGAGGAGAAAGAGGTAGAGTAGAAGTTGGGAAGGAAGAGGAGAAAGAGGTGGAATAACAGTAGGAAGAGAAAGAAGAGGAGAAACAGGTGGAGTATGAGGAAAAAGAAGTGGAGTAAGAGTAGGCGAAAGAAGAGGAAGGGGAAGCAGATGAGAAAGGAGAGGAAGAGAAAATGAGGAAGAAGAAGAGAAATAGATAAAAAGGTCGAGAAAGAAGAGGATGACGAAGAAAAGAACGAGGAGAAGCATGGGAGAAGAAAGAATTCAGTTACGACCGATTAACAAGAGGTCAACTATGGATGATCGAGGTCACCCTACCACCTCCACGTAGGTCAAGCGGCCCTCAAGTGGGCGAAACACAAGGGAGTGGTCCCGACCTCCTCCTCCTCATCTTGATCTGGCACGGCGACTTTAATCAAGAGGGACCTCGAACCTCTGCCACACGCATGAAGACGTAATCTCAACGTTCTCACGACAATGAAGATTTCACATTTTTTCTTCTTCAATGTTCATTATGTCTAAAGAACCCTACTTAACAAAAGCTATATATCTGCATGACTGTTATCATTATATTCATAATCATCATTATATTTTTTTTATGACGAATATCTGCTTCTAA
This sequence comes from Oratosquilla oratoria, assembly GCF_046742065.1. Taxonomy (NCBI): domain Eukaryota; kingdom Metazoa; phylum Arthropoda; class Malacostraca; order Stomatopoda; family Squillidae; genus Oratosquilla; species Oratosquilla oratoria. Next base: position 47,335,706 of record NC_134809.1, on the reverse strand, counting down.
AGCCTACCTGTTCTCTTGGCTGGTTTTCATATAAAACTTTACTTAGTCTACTTGAGAGGATCTTTAAGCATACTTTCCATGTATATGACAAGCTGATCGGTCGGTAATTACTATGATCTTTCTGGTTTCCTTATGAACTAAAATCGCTATAGCACTGCACCATGTTTCAGGAAATATTTCTGGGCGTAAACACAGGGTGTACAACTGAGCTAACTTAATATAAACTTCTTTCCCTGCGTATTTCCCCAAGTGTTTTTCCTCGTTTCATATTTCTTTTAAAGAACACTCAATTTCTTCATTTATAACTTCTGGCACACTACTGATGTCTAAATATAAACTTACTGACTTACTACGATATTTGAAGAGTAAAGCTCTTGTTAGTATTCTTCTACTTTTTACCATTCTGTTTCTCCAAATCTAATTTCCAAAGCTATACATAATTTGCTGCCTCCTTAAAACTAGTTTGTACTCGGCCCTTTTAATATTCTTACCTTTCCGAATAGCCTCCTCTACTTCGTCCATGTTTCTTTTTCTTTTCTATGATCTCTGCCTTCTGTTGATTAGCCTGCTCAGATCTACACTCTCTACTTCGTTTCTCCTGCTTTTAATCAGTATAGTCCTTTTCATTAGGCTATTTGTATCTTCGGAGTATTTGTTTTCTCTCTTGTTTCCTACTTCCTCTGCAGATTCCCTAATGTTTCTCTAAGCTCTGAAACTGAATTCAGCTGTGCAACCTATCATTCTATGGTCACTACCTACATTTACTTTATTTATGACCGTAACATTGTTAACGCTCTCATCTCCTAATATGAAGTCTATTTCATTCTTTGTTGTTCCAACTGGAGATCTCCAGGTCCATTTACGACCTACACGCTTTTCGAAGAAAGTGTTCATTATTCTCATGTTGTAGTTCTCTGTAAAATTTACCAACATCTCGCCTGTCATTTCTCTCACTCCAAACTTCCCAATGCACAACTAGTCTCCCAGCATTGAAGTCACCAACTACCAAAGCATTTTTTTTAATCAGTGACCTGACTTATAGGACATTTCGTCGTCTGAACTCTTTGACGTTGGTGCATAAACCTGAATTATTTCTCTTTGGTTCTAGATGGCGTCAGGGTATTTAATTCAAATGTCCATGACATCATCGTTAATAATCAATTACTTATAGTCCCATGCTGAACATAGGCCTCTCCCAAAAACTTCCAATGGGTCGCACGATGGCGCCAACCACTTCCATGCCCCTCCTGCGAATTTCTTTCTCTCGCCTTTCAACCCTACCGTGTTCCTCTGTTTCATGCACAGTCGTTGATTATCGTATGGAATTAGTTTAATAATTACAATTTTTCCAGGACTCTATATATCCTTGCGCGCGCGCGTGTGTGTGGGTGTGTGTGGGTGTGCGAGTATGTGTGACTGTACTAATTAGTTTTACAGAACTGCGTATACGTGTGTTTGTGTGTGTGTGTGTGACTGCTAATTATTTTAAGATTTATAAGTAATCTTTACAGAAATGGGTATACATATGTATGTGTACAAGTGTATGTGTACAAATGTATGTGTGTACCCCCGTGTGCACGTAGGCGTTCCACACAATCAATCTCTCACCTGGTTAAGCAAGCTAGAACAACCCTCAATTTGACCATCACGGACACTTCGCCTTCATCCTGATCTGGCAAGGGGTCGTACCGCCCGGACGCGGTGCCTACACGCCTTGCACTTCATCTGACCTGATTACGAGGCCAAATCATCTATCATACTGATATATAGAATTAGCCGACCCGACTGCTATTTGGCCAAATCACCGCCGCCATCTTGCCTTCAGAGCCCAAAGTAAACAAACGCTGGACATGTGGGCAGACGCCAACGGAGGTGCTCCTCCTGACAACACTGCATGGTGGCAGAGTTCAGTCAACGACTGGATTTCCAGAACGATTATGGCAACGTGCCCTGTTTTACTGAAGATGGAGAGCGAGAGGATGAGGGGAAAATGGAGGAGAGGCATGGTGGAGGGGGGTGATGGAGGTGGAATGGAGTTTCAATGAGGGGGAAGGGATGCAGGGGGACGAAGCATAGGAAGGAAAGCTGGAGAAGATGGAGGTGGAGATGAAGGTGGAGGAAAAGATGGAGATGCAGGAGGAGGAGGTGAGGGTGGAAATGGAGGAGGAAAAGGATGAAGGAGAGGATGACAAAATAATAAATAAAAAAAAATAAAGGTTTGGGGAATGACAACTCTCAAATGAAAGGATTGGGTAATGGCAACTCTCAAATGAGCGAGGGGGGCTGAGAAGGAGAAAATAGTAAAAATGGTAAAGCTGAAGATCCAAGATAGCATTAAGAAAGTAGAAGAAAATGAGAAGAAAGAGAAGAGGAACAGGAAGACGATTAGGAAGCAGAGGGCATAGAGTCAGAACAGGAAGAGTGAGAACACAAAGGTAGAACAGAGAAAAAGGAAGAGGAAGAGGAAAAGCGGGAGGAAGAAACGAACAAGAGGAAGAAGAGGAAGACGATTAGAAGCAGAGAACATAATGTGATAAGAGGAAGAGTAAGAAAAGGAGGAGGGAGAATAGGGAGGTAAAGCAGAGAAAAACGGAGAGGAAGAAGAATAGGAAGAGCAAGAGGAAAAGGAAGAACAGAAAGAAGAGGAAGAAGAGGAGGAAAAAAGAGGGAGAAATTGAAGAAAAGGTGTGGAATAAGAGGGACAATAGAAAACAGAGTAAGAGGAGGAAGAAGGGAATGATCAAGAAGGGGGTGGGAAGAGGAAGAAGAGGAAGAGGAAGATGAAGAAGAAGAGGAAGAAAGGGAAGAAGGGGACGAACAAGAATAGAGTAGTATGAGCAAGAAAAATAAATAAAAGCAAAATAGCAAGAAACCGGCCCAGCCCCGTCCTCCATTACCCAATGGTGCAATCGGAGCGACTCCCCAGCGTAATAGGATTTTTTTTCTTGATATCCAAACAGAAATTTATTACTCCAAAGCACTTGACTCCAACATGGAGGAAGACAAGACTGTGATCAAACACCTTCATTAAATCCATAAATAAAGTTTAATTTTTCGGTCTGATGACACCGTGACTGGGTTTGCCAAGACTAGACCAGTTAGTGGCCGCAGTTAACTTGCTTGATAGTTAATTTCTTATTAGTTTATATTTTATTCAATCTAATCTATATTTTTTCTTGGCCTTCTTTCTATTATTCTTCCTTTGAGAATTGCTGTAGAGGACAAACTGGCAGAATGGCAATATGGATTAAGAGCTGGTAGAAACACAATAGATATTTTTTCAGTAAAGATTATTTTAGAAAAGAGCTGGGAATGGGATTTGAGGAAAAATCCAGTGTTTATTGATATGGAAAAAAGCATTCGATCGTGTACCAAGAAGGAGGCACCTCAGCATAGTGAACATGGAATCTCCACAAACTTAATCAGAGCAACAAAAAGCATATGATGCACGTGATAGTAAAGTTAAGCTTAGAGATAAAGATACAAACTGGTTTGCAGTCAAGACAGGAGTATGACAATGATGGGTTATATTACAAATATCATTCATAATATTCATGGATCTATGAAGGAAATTGATGAAAATATTGCCAGACATACTTTCGCTTACGCGGATAATGTTGCAGTAATATATAACACTGAATGTGAGCTGCACGAAGCAATATATACAGTAGATGGGATAGAGTGATGACTGAAAATGGGATGAAAATTAATGTCACCAAAACAGAAGTAATGAACATCAGCAGAGAAAATAAACAACTAAATATAAGTATTGGAAATGAAATTCTGATGCAGGTCACAAATTTTAAGTATTTGGGAGTCAAGATGGATGAGGAGAACAGACAAGAAATTGAAACTATTAACAGAATAAAAAAATCTAGCCAAAACTCGGTGCACTATACCCACTTATTAAGGAAAAAATACACCGGTTAAATGCAAAATCAAAATGTATATTACAATACTCCGACCATTTCTAATATATGAAGCATGGTCATTAACAACAAAACGAAATAAAAAATTGAAGCACCTGATATGAAAGTGCTTAGAAGTATAAAAGGGGTGACGAGAATGTACAGCATTAGAAATACGCAAATAAGGAACTTGGGATAACAGATATTATAGAAATAACGGAAACAAAGAGACTTGGGTGGTACGGACATGTGATGAGAATGGACCAAGAGGGACTGCCAAGACAAACACTGACATTGAACAACCTAAAGCAAGAAGACCCAGAAAGAGATGGGTTGACGGTGTGGGGGAAGCGCTAGAAAGAAGAGGTGACGATCTCCCTTTGATGGATGAAGAGGATAGAGATCAAAATAGAGAATAATGGAGAAAAATGCTGAAACGAGGCCCGCTGCCTGACTGGGCGTCGAGTGAGAAAGGCGAGTTGGGAATGTGATTTTAAGTCAATCTAATTCAATTTATACTTAATATTTAATTCATACTTAATGATTTATATCAAAACAAATCTATTATATCTATTTATTATTATTTGAAATTTAATTCAATATTCAATCTATAATAAAATATAATTTAATTTTCACATTTAATTCAATTTATCACAGTTAATTTTGTTAATATTCTATTTTGTCAATTCTGTTGTCTTCTGCAGGAAGAGAGCAAGCTGGATTGAAAGAGGCTGTAAAGGAGTGCAAATGGAATTGGTCTGTCAAAAATGAATAACAAAATAAAAGGTCTCTTACCGGTAGGTTTTCTTACTAAAACTCCTCTCACACTCGCATAAACACACACACACACACACACACAAGAATATCAACAGGGAGAAATAGCGAGAAGACCCGTTAGCCAGAATAAAATCTGCCGGGGGCGTCACAAAAAGAATTAAACCTGATGTGCACCTTTAGGCAAGAAACATCATTACCTTGCAACTCTGCTCCAAGTCTCGTTGACGTGCAGCCATCAACAAGTGGCGAGCAACATGAGGATGACGAAGATAATAAGGCGGCCCATAATTGTTGGATAAATATGTTTTTTCCTAGATTATTTTAAATTTGTGTTCACATTTTGTGGTTTAAATTCTTGTCGTCGATCTTTGCTGTTTTTTTTTTATTGTGTTCTCATCTTCTAGTCTGATTATTTCCTTCTCTATACAATAAATATATTATAAAAAAGACATTTTCCTATCATACAATTACTGTAGTTTGACAAATATACATTCTATCATAAAATTGGCGTAGACATACATTCTACCATAAAATTACTGTGAAACATAATAATTCCATTCAATTTTCTTTGCAGAAAGGTTTTATTCAGATGAGGGTCAACTCCGAACAAAAACTACAAACTACAGTACACTGTGCAATAAATGGAGAGAGAGAGAGAGAGAGAGAGAGAGAGAGAGAGAGAGAGAGAGAGGAGAGAGAGAGAGGAGGGAGAGAGAGAGAGAGAGAGAGAGAGAGAGAGAGCGAGAGAGGGAGAGCGAGAGAGAGAGAGGAGAGAGAGAGAGAGAGAGAGAGAGAGAGAGAGAGAGAGAGAGAGAGAGAGAGAGAGAGAGAGAGAGAGAGAGAGAAGCATTCCATAAAGATAAGTCACGGTTTGATTGTTTGACATGATACGTCAACTCTTGGAACGGCACTGACACTGATTTATAACAGCTCAATTTAGAATCCCACACAAACTTGGTTTGATCATTAGAGGGTAAGAGACAGGACCCCACAAGTTTAACGCCATGATTATTATAATTAGGCACTTAAGTACATTACGGATTCTGTGGAAAAAAATTATAATATATATATATATATATATATATATATATATATACACACACACACACGAGGGTCGTTCCAAAGTAATACCTCCTATTTTTTAACTCAAAAAGCTGAAGATCTACGAAGACAGGAGTGGCACCATTAAAACGAGCGACCTTTGGTGTTCCAGAATTTATTGTTCTACGTAGTCACCACCATTCTCAATGTACTTTTGCCAGCGATATATATATATATATATATATATATATATATATATATATATATATATATATATATATATATATATATATAGACACACACACACACACACACACACACACACACACACACACATATATGTCTTATCCGAGAGTTGACACCTTGACGTGGTGGATGGGCTTGAGAATCTTAATGATTACAAAAGCCATGTCGATAGAGAAAAAATCTCTGCAGGGTCACCATATCGAACAGGTTTTGTAAGAAAGTTCTCAGCTCACACGCACAGTCGCAGGACCAACAGCAAACTGGCACGTCCCTGATGGCGAACAGGGATGTTCCTCATAGATATATGGGGTACCATCATAATGACGGCGTGGACCATTTGGCATCCTATAGATATAGGGACTCACCAAATATAATGAATAAGGTGATGCCAGAGAAATATCTCATCAGAAACCCGTTGGCACGGAGGTGAGATTACTGCCAACTCCCCTTCACAGCCAATATGAACAGCACAACAAAAACAAAGCCGGACGTTCCTGTTGGATCATCGTCTCCTAAAGCTCCAACCGCATTGACTCGTGTGCTTACGGGCAGTG
>NC_134809.1:47309180-47324180 GCF_046742065.1 Oratosquilla oratoria | reverse complement strand
CAGTGGGCCTTTTGGGGGTGGAAGATGTGGAAGTGGAGATGGACCTTGTGGGGGTGGAGGACCTTGTGGTGGTGAAGGACCGTGTGGAGGTTGATCGTGTGGTGGAGGTGGACTGTGTGGAGGTGGATCGTGTGGTGGTGGTGGACTGTGTGGAGGTGGAGGTGAAAGCGGACTGTTGATGACGGGCGTGTTGGTGATGTAGGAAGCGATAGTGCTGTAGGTGTTTGAGAAAGGGGGTGCTGGGGTGTTGGGGTGCTTGTGGTGAAAGCGGATGTGGGGCGTGGTGCCCACCGACGAGTTGACACCTTCTGTAGCGCGTGTCACTCCTGCTGCTGCCGTCAGGTGATTTTATTCGTTTCCGTGGTGCCCCCCCCCCAACCCCTCGTTGGAGGAAGAAGAGATGAGGATGAAGGGATGGAGGTAGACATGGTATAGAACGCTGGTCCTCATGCAGCGGAGGAAAACGGGGTACTGGAGGAGGGGAAAAACGGTAGTTGATGTAGTAGTAGAGTCTGCGTTCCAAGGAGTCCGTTTAGGGAAACGTCGTGCATAATTCAATATGAGTGCGTGTTTCTCTCTCTCTTATTTCCCACCTATTTGCTAGATTTTTTTTGTATATTGTAAAGGAAGGTGTACAGTACAATGACTATCCCTTTTTATGATTACAACAGCGATTATCCACCCCATCACACCTGTCTCACCTGTGACACCTCGACGTGGCAACATGGCGGGGAAAAAGCGCTGTACCACGTGTTATATTTATTCAAATATTTGTTATAATCCTAAAAAAGTTATAATTGTTGTACTACACAGCCTACTTTCCTATATACAGAATATATATAAAGCATCAAATAGCACATATATGGGAAATAAGAGAAAGAGGCATGTGCTAAGGTTGATTTGGCAGAATGGCTACATGTAAACCACGACGTATGCCACATCCTTGAAGTGCACAGAATATAATAGCAGCAGTTAGCACACACGCGCACACAATTATATATATATATATATAAGTATATATATATATATGTATATGTGCGTGTGTGTGTGTGTGTGTACTTGCGCATGCATAGTCACAACATTACCCATAGATCGGGCCTTATATGAACTGACCCCTTATCCAGAAGGGTGAATCACAATCCCACAGATACGTGCGCGCACACACAACATACACATACACACACATACGAGGAACAAGTAATTTACCCACGATTACGATAATAAATCGACTTTAGTTCGCGCACACACAGATACACATACATACATACACACAACTGGAGAGTAAGAAACACACTACAATTAGGTACATACACACACAATGAATTTATATACGACCACTCTGACCCAACACAAACACGTTTCGGCCCCAAACCCAGAAAGTTTTTGACCTATCAGGGGAGGTCCCCCTCCCGCGACCCCCACAACGACATCTGCCACGGACCTATGGGGGGAGGGGGGCTGTCAAACGACATATCCTCATTAATCAATCCAATCAATCCGTCCATCATCAATCAATTACTAAAGTGGATCAACCATTTATTCATCCCAAGAACAAACCCGTCTACTCCCTCTTCACTCACCACGTGAGGGGGGTCGCTAGCAAATCCCCTCACCTGAGGGTCCCCAACTATATCGCTCCTCACCTTCCATCTCCATCCCCTTTCTCATCTCACCATCTCCATCCCCTCTCTCACCTCCTTCCCCCTCCCTCATCTCCCTTTCCCCTCCCTCAACTCCCTTACCCCTCCCTCAACTCCCTTTCCCCTCCCTCTTTCTCATATCGTCCGCCCCGTCCTTCACTTACCTTTCCCCCAAATATGAATGATCTCTGCCAACCCCTTTAAACATGAAGGGTCTCCCCCTTGCTAATCACCCCGCCACCACCCCTGCTGATGGTCCCAAACTATCACTCATCTATCCCCTGTTTCCTTCTCCCCCACAACCACCCTCCTCGCCTCGCCAACCGGACAATAAACTCGAGCCTCGACACACTGCCCGGTTAACACGTTAATCCTCAAATTAACCAATGTGCCACACAACAACTGGCAACACGAGGCCCCGGACACATCCCAGAACCCGGATCAGCCCCCCACCCCCCCAGCCCTTGCTACAACGACCACGACAAGAACCCGTGCACGAGATAATCGTCCAAGTTAATAAAATCTGATTTATAAGCGTTTTCTAATCCACCAGCTCGACTACGAAATCACATGGTTGCGGTGAGGAATTATATCTTAATTCACACACAGACAGGGCCGTTCCAGGCGTGTGTTCATCTTCCAGACGCTTCATGATGGGGTCCTGAACGCCCTTCAAGAATCCACCAGCCCACTCCCCTGAGCGTATGTAAATAATGATGTAACCAGGAAAAAATCGATTTGCAACTCGAGCCATCCAGGTCTCGGCGCAACCGGAACCGGGTGACAAGGTTGAGCATAACCAATGCTAAATTTTAGCACATTTTCCTAAAAATACTACATTAATAAAAATATAACAGAAACAGAACGGAGAGGAACAAAAGATTTAGCATTATTTTGGCCAATCTATCATAACTTTAGCTGTTGTCTAGCATATTCCCACTTGAAAAATCTGGTCACCTTGCCCTCGACTCCGAGGGAGCGTAGGCGGCGATGGACTGGAGTTTACCAACGCTTCTATCCTTATAGACAATCTCGTGGGAGTGACTTCGCCAGTGCTGATGGGGGATCGGATTTTGTTTACCCAACATACAATTTTGTAAACATAAATAAATTAACAAAAGTAAAAGGAAACAAATGCTACCCCCTAATAAGGATCAAAAGGGGTTTCCGTACACACATACATACATATACAATGCAAATTCCTATTCAACCAACCGTCCCCTAATAAGATTCATGGTTTTTATCTATGTACCAATTCATTATTTCTACTAAAGTCTAAGAATTTATTACGTAACACCTTACGAATGTTCCGTGTTTATCACTCCAAGAGGACATCCTTAATTACTCCCCACCTGTCATAAAACAAAGATATCCTTTTATATATACACACATCTCTCTCTCTCTCTCTCACACACACACACTTTGCATAAACGTATAGCGTGAGATACAGAAGAGTAGATGAAGGAAAAATCGAGAAAGTAGTTCGGTAAGGCGATACGATTTAATCCAAGCTAATTTACATGTGGAGAGACGATAGAAAAGTTGGCAGGAGTGATGTGGCAGAGGTTGGCACGGTCGTGTGAATCATGGAATGCTATGAAAGAGGCCTTTGTTCAGCAGTGGACTCAAGATGGCTGAGTAAATGATTGACTGATTTACAGAAATATATATATATATATATTATATATATATATATATATATATATATATATATATATATATATATACACACTGAATGGTTCCCAGTGATCAATTAATACCTTTTTCATCCACATATCACTTTTAATTCCATACCATAGCAAACGAGACTGAGAATCGCTAGGAGGCATCAGTTTGAAATTGAAACGTGGACGAGCCGAGGATTCGAACCCAGCTAACCCGTAACAAAGTTACATTGACGTATAATCTCTCTTGATAGCGTATTGGGTTACGTCAATGTAACTTTGTTACGGGTTAGCTGGGTTCGAATCCTCGGCTCGTCCACATTTCAATTTCCAACTGATGCCTCCTTCGAGCGATTCTGTCTCGTTTGCGATGGTAGGGAATTAAAAGTTATGTGGTTGAAAAAGATATATATATATATATATATATCTATATATATATATATATATATATATATATATATATATATATGTTTCTTTTTCCAAGTGGTCTACTTTGCATATATATATATATATATATATATATATATATATACACACACACACACACACACAGATACAGGCGTCAGTGAGAACAGGAAACGCAGGAATCTTAGTCTGATTTTATTCCTGACTCGTTTCGCAAAAAGTTTTTCAAAGTAATCTCACCTGCGAAACTAGTCAGGAATACTCTCGAAGCTTCCTGAGTTTCCTATTCTCCCTTACGTCAAGCTGTCAGAACGTCTTCACATAATATATAGAGAATTGGAACAAGAATTTAGGGTAAAGATTTTCTCAAAACATACCTTCCATTTCAAGATAACAATCACCGTAACAACTTCTCTCTCTTACCTGAAAAATAAAAGAAAATGCAATTATGCCCAGAAAAAAATATCAAGGGTTTCGTAAGTTAATGGAGAAAAAAAAAAAAAAAAAAAAAAAAAAAAAAAGTGGGGGTGGTGGTAGTAAACCTTAATCTAAACATCCACGGCCGGTAGTACGAAGGCACCAGTTTAAAACTTTGGGTGGTTGGGTGATAAGGATCATTATCATTTCTTAAATAATATTTTATCATTATTGCTATTAAAATTACCACTATTATACTCTCATTATAGTACCATTACTATTATTATCAATATTACTGTTCTTTAAACTATTATTACTATAATCCTATTATTCCCTGCCTCTCTTACAAGTCTATCACCTGATCCAGAAGTGGTAAATGTTAATCTCGTCCTAATGCATAATGCATCCTTCAAATTCCTTTCTACGACCATTATATACAGTTTATGATATTATGGCAGCGTGGTGGTGGTTATGGTGGTGGTAGTGGAGGTAGTAGTTGCCTCGAGTTCTTGGTGGTGTTGGATGTGGTGGTTATTGTGTGTGTGTGTGTGTGTGTGTGTGTGTGTGTGTGTGTGTGTGTGTGTGTGTGTGTGTGTGTGTGTGTGTGCGCATGTAGTGGCGATGGTTTAGATGGATTTGTGTTGGCATAAATGGTAGTTCTGGAGGTGATATTGGTGGTGGTAGCGGTGGTAGAAGTGGTGGAGGTGGCAGAATTGGTGGTGGGACTCGGGGTGGAAACAGTTGTGGTGGAGGTGGATGAAGAGGAGGGAAAATATAGGAAATGGAGAAGGAAATGGGAAGTAGTACTAGGATGAGTAGGAGGAAGAAATGGAAAATAAAAGAGAAGAACGAGAGGGAAATGGAGGAGGCGAAGGAAGTTGAGTAGGTGTAGGAGGAGGAGGTGATAGTGCTACTTTTACGCACCAAGTCAACCCCCCAATTCTGATTACACACTGAACTGCACCCCTCATACGGACCGATGATGATCATGATGTGAGGCGACGGACCCATCAAGCAAGCCCAGTTCGCTAACTTCAACGTGAACCTCGATGAAACGAACACCTTCCCAAACACTAACCCCGTTATGGCGAACATTGACCCCCTCCCTCCTCCATGCTGTTTAATAAAAACCGCCTGACGCAAGGAAGGAGCCCGCTCTGGTACAGTACAGCAGTAGTGAGCGCGCACAGCTACGTAGGTCAACCGCGCAGGTTCGAATTCCAGCCACGGAGCACAGATGAGGAGACAAATGGTTTTTAAGAGCCAAGACCGAAGTCCTTTCGTGAGACACCGTCCCCAAGACATTTTGATGTGCAACCGGATCAAAATATTAATCCATCAATTACAATCACCCATAGGCTTCGTTCAAGATACATACTACATCTTCTGTCCTTGTACAATATTCTTGCACAGTAATCAGTGTATCACAATATCACTGACAGTTTGGAGACAGTACTGATGTAGCCATTTAAGGAGGCCAACAGTAATGAGCCAGTTTAGTATGGAGTGTATACTGTCAATATTACTGATAATAGCGAGGCAGTTTTTGGGTGTAAAATCAATCAATCGATTCTGGCCACAATAAGCAGAAGAAGAGGAGGAGGATTAAAAAGAACAAAAAGAAGACCAGGAAGAAGAAACGACGAAAAACGAAGAAAAAGACGATGATGAAGATGACGACGAAGACTAAGAAGACCAGGAAGAAGACGAAAAGACAAAGACGAAGACGACGAAGAAGACTAGAAAGAACAGAAAGAAGACGAAGACGAAAAGAAAAGGATGAAGATTTAGGGGACAGATGAAGAAATCCCTCCACGCAACGGTGGTCTTCCCAATGTAAATCAGTATAGAGCTGACCACGAAAAAAAAAAATAATAAACGAGTAAATAAATAATTGAATAGAAAATAAATAAATAAATAAAGGATATCATCAAAACTAAGACGGTCCAGTCACGCAGTATTCTTTTATGACTTGAGAATAATCTCTCTCTCTCTCTCTCTCTCTCTCTCAAATAAATAAATAAAAATAAACAAATAAATAAAATAAAAATTAATAGATATGACATAAAAACATAGCTATTAAAATAAACACACACAATATTACACACATACAGTACATGCATATGCGGGCACGCACATAGGGCCCAGTCACACCAAGCTTACAACCTGTTTGCGACCACCTAGTTGCAGGTAGTCTTTGGAAGTCGCTGGTAGTCGGTAATAAGATAGATAAATAGACAGATCGATAGATATATTACAACACACACTGAATAGCCCCAGTACATAGATTTTCATCTTATCAACCACATTAACTTTTTTCCATTTCAATTCCTTGCATAGGTTTTGTGTCGCCGACCTATCGCTTGATTTTCGGTCGAAGGTGGTCGGAAACCGGTCGTAAGTTTGGTGTGACTGGGGCTTTATAAAGACAATTGAGTAAGCGAGAAAGCAGCGGGCCAAGGATTGGCACCGATTGCCTTCGGAATTGCCTCCTCCTCTTGTGATCAGATTGTTAGGAATCACATTGGTCCACTATTATCTGCTGACGGTCAACTTGAATATTCAAATGAAGGAATGTGTAATATCTTAAACAATTATTTTAGCTCGGTATTCGTAAACGAAACACCTCAAAGTGAACTCCAAACTGAAACCTGTGAAAAGTCTAGGGTAAACTTACTCACTACGGTAAATATAACAAAAGAAAAAATTAAAAGGTGTATAGACAAACTCAAAGTTAATAAAACACCAGGGGCTGACGGTTGGCATCCAAGAATCGTAAAGGAAATGAAAAATGAGATTGTTGTTCCATTAGAAATTATTTTCAAGAAATCCATCATATCCGGAGATGTCCCAAGAGAATGGAAGCTAGCTAACGTTACTCCCATATTCAAAAAAGGTGACAAAAAGAAACCAAATAACTATAGGCCTACAAGTTTGACTTCAATCGTAGGAAAAATAATGAAAACTATCATCAGATATGCTATCGAACATCATTTAGAAAGTAACCGTTTGATAAATGATAGCCAGCATGGTTTCAGACGTAAACGTTCTTGCGTGACTAACTTACTCGAATTCTACAACACAGTTATCTCGAATTATGACAAAAGAAACAATATAGATTTAATATATCTAGACTTTGCAAAAACTTTTGATACCGTCCCACACGAAAGACTACTTACTAAATTAGCTTTACACGGAATAAATGGTAGCCTATCAAGTTGGACTAGTAATTGGTTGAATGGTCGAAAACAGAGTTGTTTTAAATGGAAAAACTTCTAGATGGAAAAATGTTAAAGTGGAGTTCCTCAGGGTTCCGTTCTTGGGCCACTTCTATTCATAGTATATATAAATGATATAGACCATGGACTAAAATCTACTATTTCCAAATTTGCTGATGATACAAAACTGTGCGGAATGGCAAATGATCACTTTAACCAATTAGATATTCAAGACAATTTAGATAAATGACAGCAATGGTCTGAAAAGTGGCTAATGAAATTTAACACAAGTAAATGCAAGGTAATGCACATAGGTAAAAATAACAGTAAGTACGATTACAAGTTATTTGGAAATTTGTTAACAAAAGTGGATAGTGAAAAAGATCTCGGCGTAATTATCAGTAACGACCTCAAATCATCCAAGCAGTGTATTTCAGCCTCTGAGAAAGCAAATATGATTCTAGGACTGATTGCGCGATCTTTTGATTTCAAAAGTCCATCACTCATTAACAAGCTATATAAATCGTTAGTTCGTCCACATTTGGAATATGCTGTTTCCGTATGGTCACCGAATCTCATTAAAGAAATGGACAGACTGGAAAAAGTACAACGGCGAGCCACAAAACTTATTCCAAATATCAAAAATAAATCATATGAAAATCGACTAAAACTTATGAATCTGTTTTCCCTAAAAAAGCGTAGACTCAGAGGTGACTTGATACAGGTCTGTAAAATTCGAAAGGGAATTGACATCAAAAGTGACAAAATTTTCACATTGAATGAGAATCAGACAAGAAACAATGGTCTCAAACTGTCCGGAAATAGATTCAATTTGGAAGTAGGTAGAAACAAATTTGCCAACCGTGTAGTTAATGAATGGAATAAACTTCCTGCACAGGTAGTGCAATGTAGTTCGGTTCGAAGCTTTAAGAATCATTTAGAGAAACACCTAAGCAAGATGCTGTAATGATTAGAATTTATTTTATATTATTTGTTTTGTTTTGTTATCATTTGTCTGTTTGATTTTCATTTATTATTAGTTATATGTCAATGTATTATTATTTACTATTTACCTGTTTGTTTATTATTTAACTATACCTATGCATCTATTTATGTATTTTATTTGTTATTTACATTATTATAGTTTTTATTATTATTTTATCATTATTATGATTTTTTTCTTTCGCATCCGACCTAGATATGGACCAAATGGTCTCCTATCGGCATGCTCCGCCTTTGTAATCCTTTGTAAACCTGCGACGCTCTAGAGGTCTTATCATACTGGGTTATTTTCCCTCCGAACGTTGGAGCAAATTTGCAGCCCGTAGCTTTCGGGAAGGAATCTGATATGCTGGAGGGAAATATTTCTTTTCTTTAGCACTCAAATGACATTCTATGTACATTATTGAGAAAACAAAAGGTTGCCATCGTGATTTTACAGCTGAAAAAGTTCTGAAGGTCGGCGACACCGCCGACTGATTGGAGGAAAAATTGCCCAGCGTGATACCTATTTTTCCTCCCATCCTACCTCCAACCTCCTTTTGAATTATGACTTCGCTTACAGAAAGCTAGACTTATCTAAAAACATTTCAACATTATGTTTAACATTCTTATAGGTTTACAATATCTTTGTTCATTATTTAGCTTTATTATATATGACGAAAACATATTTTTATATTTAGAAATTTGAAAAATAATTTTGCAACTGAAGTAGTTTCTACTCAAACGAACTCTCAACTGACGGCGTCGATGAAGGCCAGTGTGATAACCCCTTGAAGAGGGAGGCCGAGCCAAACCGCCGCGTCACGACCGCCTTCAGGAGGTAGAGGAGGACGAAGAGAAAGAGGATGAAGTGCAAGGGGAAGAGTGGGAAGAGGAAGAAGAGGAGGAAGAAGAAGAAAAGAGGGAAAGGGACAAAGATGAGGAAATGGGGGAAATGAGGAAGAGAAGGAAAGAGGATGAGTAGGAGGAAGAAGATGAGCAGGAGGAGGAAGAGAAGGAAGGGGAATGAGTAGGAAGAAGATGTGCAGGAGGAGGAGGAGGAGGAGGAGGAGTATGACAAGGCAGAGGAGGGAGAATGAGGGGGGAAGGTCAGTGGAGGAAGAGAAAAAGAGGTTGCATTCCAGTTCGCCATTACGCCCACGCCCACCACCACAAGGCGGAGGAGGAGGAGGATAAAGAGTATGAGAAGGGGAAGCAGGAGGGGAGAGAGGGAGACAAGGAACTGAAAGGAGGAAAAGTAAGGTTAAAGGAGGTAGAGAAGGAGCCAAAGGAGGAGAAGGAAGAGTAAAGTAGGTAGGAGGAGGCAAGGGAGGAGGAAGAGGAGGTAGGGGAAGAGGAGGTAGGGAAAGAGGAGGAGGAGGAGGAAGAGTAGGGGAAAGGGAAGTTGCATTCCAGCCTGCCTGCCATCACACCCCCGCCCACGTAGCTTCCGCGGGCGGCGTCACACACAGACGGTGCCGGTCACGGGAGGCAGACGATACCAATATATAGAAAAATAAATAAAGGAACAAAATTAGTAAAATCAAATGAACAAATAAAACATGAAGTGAAATCACCATAAATTGAATATATATATATATATATATATATATATATATTATATATATATATATATATATATATATATTATATACCAATCAATCAATTGCCAGACACTCCCGCAAACTTCTCAATCTCATCATCTCTCCACCTTCTGTCTGGTCTCCCTCTTCCACGCTTCGCATCTCGCGGCGTCCACTCAGTAACACACTTGCTCCATCGCTCATCAGTCATTCGCACTAACTTACCTGCCCAATTCCACTTCCTCTTTTTTACCGCCTCCACAACATCTTTCACTCTAGTCTGCTCTCCCACCCAACTTGCTCTCTTTCGGTCTCTCAGTGTTATTCCCATCATTGATCCCTCCATTCTCCTTTGTGCAGCCCTTAGCTTTGTTTCCATCACCTTCGGTAGTTTCAAAGTCTCACACTCGTAGATTAATGCTGGCAGAATGCACTGATTGTAACCTTTACGCTTCAAACATAAAGGTAGAGAGCCTCTCAGGATTTTATTATACTTACCAAACACTTTCTAACCAATTGCAATACGTCTTTTTATTTCATTATCAGGATCTTTCGTCACTTTCACCATCTCTCCTAAATAATTATACTCTTCGACTTCAAGACTCGCCATCGATTCTAATCTCTTTACTTTGAACTTTCGTGTTGAACATTACTTTAGTTTTACTCTTCATTTTTAAACCTACTTTGAGAATTTCTTTGTTCAGATCACTCAGCATACCTTCCAAGTCTTCTGCTCTTTCTGAAATAAGAATAATGTCCTCTGCAAATCTTAGGCGTTTCAAATATTCGCCATTAATCTTCAAATCTTTCTCTTCCCAGCTCAACCTTCTGAAAATATCTTCCAAACAAGCTGTAAATAGTTTGGGTGAAAATGTATCGCCGTGCTGTACTCCTTTTTCGATCTTGATCTTTTCTGTCTCTTTATGTTGTCGAATTATAGCGGTACCTTTCGCATAATTTTTTCTAGAACCCTTACGATCTGTTCATTTGTACTCTGCTTGCGTAACGAGTTTAGTAGTGCTATTTGTTCTACCGACTCAAAGGCTTTCTCGTAGTCTACAAAAGCTAAATTAAGAGGTATATTGTATTCTGTCGTTTTCTCGATTAGTTGGTTCAGCCTGCAAATGGTCTAGAGTTGAATATCCGCTCCTAAAGCCTTCTCGGTTGGTTTCCATCTAAAACTTGACTTAGTCTATTTGTATCTTGGAGAATACTTTATATACATTTGATAGCAAGCTAATTGGTCGATAGTTACTAAGGTCTTTCTGCTCTCCTTTTTTATGAAGCAAAATCACTATAACATTGCACCACGATTCAGGAACGCTTTCTTGACTTAAGCCTTGGGTGTACAACTCAGCTAATTTAATATGAACTTCTTTCCCTGCGTATTTCAACAGATTTATCGATATACCATCTTCTACTTCTTCCTTTGTAATCTCCAGTACACTACTAACGTCTACACATGAATTTACTAACTCTTCGACTAGTAAAGCTCTTGGTAAAATTTTTCTACTCTTTTTACCACTCTGTCTCTACACTTAATGATTTCTCCATTCCTATCTTTCAAACATATAATTTGCTGTCTTCCTAAAGCATGCCTGTGTTCGGTTCCTTTAATACTTTTACCTTTCCGAATAGTTTCCTCTATTTCATCCATGTTTCTCATTCTTTTCTCTGATCTCTGCCTTTTGTTAATAAGCTTGTTTAGTTCTACTCTTTCAATCTCGTCTTTCCTGCTTTTAATCTGCATTGTTCTTCTTCTTTTAATTAGGTCATTCGTAGCTTTGGAGTATTTGTTTTCTTTAATAATTTTTGTACTTCCTATTTTCTCTATCCTCGCTACTTCTTAAGAGCTTCGATATTTCTAACTGAAATTACTTCTTATTATCCTTAACCTTTGCAAGGCTAATTTTCTTTTTTAAAACTAGTTTATTTCTCTTGGCTCTAAAATTGAATTTAGCTATCACGTATCCGAGAGTTGACACCTTGATGTGGTGGATAGGCTTGAGAATCTTAATGATTACAAAAGCCATGTCGATAGAGAGGAAACTCCTGCAGGGTCACCCATATCGAACAGGTTTTTTAAGATCAAAGAGCAGCTCACACACACAGCTGCAGGACCCACTGCTAACTGGCACGTCCCTGATGGCGAACAGGGAAACTTCTTATAGATATATGGGGTATCGTCATAATGACGGCGTGGACCAGTGGGCACCCTATAGATATAGGGCTTCACCGAATATAATGAATAAGGTGACACCAGAGAAATATCTCACCAGAAACCTGAGGTGAGATTACTGCCCGAACCCCTTGATAGCAAACATGAACACTACAAACAAAACAAAACCGGGCGTTCCTGTTGGATCACCGTCTTCTAAAGGTCCAACCGCATCGACTCGTGTGCTTACGGGCAGTGTGCCACTGAATGTGATTAAGCACTGTCCAAGCAGATCCAAGTCTTGGACATTAAACATGAAGAAAATGAAGATCTATACTTACAACGTAAGAACACTCTCAGAAGACCACAGGCTGGAAATGTTAATGGAAGAACTAGACAACATCAAGTGGGACATCGTAGGACTGAGCGAAGAACGGAAGCCGATACAATTACAAGATGGTCACCACCTGTTCTACTATAGAGGTAAGGACAAAGAAAGAACTAGTGGAGTAGGAGTCTTGATAAACCGATAGGTTGCTGGTAACGTAGTCAAGTTCAGTAGTTTATCAGACAGGGTAGCTTGGATTGTGATTAGGTTATGTAAAAGGTACACTATAATAATAGTTCAGGTTTATGCACCAACTTCACAGAGTTCAGACGATAAAATCGAGTCCTTCTGTGATGATTTAAGTCAGGTAATGGACCAAGAAAAAAGTAAGTACACCCCTCAGAGAAACCAGACGTCCGGGAAACATGTTTCTCAAAACATTGAGTGAAATTCGGGCTGTGTGAGCTGTAGCCCCATCCTGCTGGAATCCTCCTCAAACTGCGTGAGGAGATTCCCAAAGCAACGGCATGCCTTCGTGCAGAACGTCTTGGCGACTGGATGATTGCTGCTCTCACCCTCTCGACATTTTCTGATGTTCTGATGGACCTACGTCGGCCATGTATATCTCTTCTTAGTGTGCTACCAGTTGCCTCCAACTGCCTAACTCAGGACCGAATTGTGTTCGCTTGGGGAACAGTATGTTATTTCATGTAATCGCTTCACTATTTGTGTTTTTGCTTATATTATTACTTTTACCTATTCATTTATCTATTCATCTATTGGACCCTGTCTTGATTTATGAAATTTTTGGCTTGAAGGCCAAGCGCCGGAGCCGGTAGGCCATTCAGCGCATTATTGGACCCTGTGACAAGTTAGTCGTTCTTGTGGACGTTGGCATGGCCGACGCCGTAGTACGACCGACGGGATCTCGTCGAATACAGTACAACCCCAAACCTTGTGGGAAAAGAGAGCGAGTGAGAGATTACAGGCACGACTCCTTTTGTTGACAATGCCCTCGGACTCCGCATGACGTCACGTCCTTGTTTTCAGACCCGGACACGGTGCTGTGACGTCACTCAACATCCCTCCCATGGCAGACTTTGTATACGTAGATTCTAACGCCTATACGACTGACTTAAGAAAATTTACCTTTTTTTTTTTTTTTTCAAGAAATACCATGACCAATACTTATATTGTATATTGAAATTCCATTCTGGTTCGGTTGCGCCTTTCACCACTCTCGCAATAGTTTCTACACATTCCACAACCTAAATGCATATAACGATATCAAACCTAGTATCCTTTGTTTTCTTACGTTATTCTGCTTCTTTCTATTTCATCTATTTATTCCATTTTATTTTATATTCTATTTAATCATATTCATCTTAGTTTATTTGAATTTAATTAGTTAAGTTTTTCTATTCTATTCATCTCTTATTAGTATTACATTTTTTCTGAAAACATGCCAATTAATCCCCCTTAGATAAGGTAACAATCCACCCTTTAACCTAGTCAATATCACTCAATTTCCACTGACGTGTGTGTGCGTGCGTGCGTGCGTTTCTGTGTGTGTGCGCGCGCGTGAAATGTATTTACATGATTTATCTAATCACAGTATCCAGAAAAGGGCAACGGTTATGAGGTCTTTTGTGTGCGTGCGTCTGTGTGTGTGTGTGTGTGTGTGTGTGTGTGTGTGTGTGTGTGTGTGTGTGTGTGTGTGTGTGTGTGCGCGTCTGTGTGTGTGTGTGCGTCTGTGTGTGTGTGTGTGTGTGTGTGTGTGTGTGTGTGTGTGTGTGTGTGTGTGTGTGTGTGTGTGTGTGTGTGTGTGTGTGTGTTACCTTGCTGGAGATCCCGACACGCTACAGGATCGGCCAAAAACAACAAGGCTCGCTTGCAAACAACAGCTGCCCTCCAGGGTGCCCACCGAAAACAGCATCAAAGCCAACAAAAACAACACGAGCTGGCAGCTGCTCGACTGACTGACTGACTGACTGGGGCGCACTGACTGACCAACACGATGCGCCAGGGTTGGGAGGAGCAAGAGGAGGTGGGGTAGGTGAAGAGGAGGGAAAGGGAGGAGGGGAAAAAGGTGAAAGACAAGAGTAGTGGAGGAGGAGGAGGAGGATTGGAGGAGAACGAAGAGAAGAAAGGGAGCAGGTCAAGAAAGGTGAGTACGGGTTAGTTAGTGTGGGGGGGGAGGGAAGAGGGAAAGAAAGGTAAGGGGACGGGAGGAGGAAAAGAAAGGGGAGTACGGAGTAGTAGAGGGGGAAGGGTGGAAGGAAAGAAAAGGGAGTAAGTAGTGATGGATGAGGAAGGAAGGCTGGAAGAGAGAGGAGGAATGAAAGAAAGGGAACTAAGGGCTGGTGGACGGGGATGATATAAGGAAGAGGAAGAGAGAAAGAGGAAGGAAGGAAGGAAGGAAGAAGAGGCAAAGGGAGGAGGAAAGGATGGGGGATGGTTACCTACCTCCCAACACTTCATGACATCAATGACATAAACAAGTATATATAAAAAAATAATAATAAATGGGCACTGCAGCATATCCCCACCTGCTCCTTTGCTAATGATTTCATTCTCGCTAAAGCTATGTTATTTCATTAACCTGC
>NC_134809.1:47281680-47304180 GCF_046742065.1 Oratosquilla oratoria | reverse complement strand
GATTGAGTAAATATATATATGTAGGAGTATATCCAATGAAATGAGAGTGGTAGGATTATATTTCAATATTAATTTGTATTTGTTACTAAATTTGATCAAGTAGGTTAACTTCTTATAAGAATTTAATGACTCCCTCATAATCATACTGCAGTTCTTTTCCCAATATCTTGGCCAAATTATAGTTACCATCTCTCTCTTTCTTATTTGGGAAGTGACGCTCTCTCAGTTCTCTGTGATTAGGGCATTCAACCACTCATGAGATATCCATGGGTCAGCCTAGAATGTCCTATGCGGAAACGACATATAATTACTTCATATTTCCTTGGCATAATTTCATATTTCCAAGGGTGTATATTTGTGGTGATCTCTTTCATTTTGTTATGTCCCACTTCATTCCACTGTTGTTTCCACGACTTATGGATAATATTCGTGATGCTAGGAAGGATGTCTATATATGGTATTGCGCACCGTTTAGGGATCAGACTGGTTGCTGCTGACTTTGCTAGTTGGTCTGCTTTTTCATTTCCATATATATGTACATGTGCTGGAACCCAGCAAAAAGATATAGTGATCCCTCTACATTGTAGTAGAAACACCCACTGTGAGATTTTAATTGCTAGAGGATTATCGCCATTGAAGATTTCTATTGCCTGTAATGAACATTTTGAATCAATAGATTGTGAAGTTGGATGTCTGTAGAGTTATAATGTGTTCTAAAGCGGTTAAAATTCCATATAGCTCTGCTGTAAAATTTGATGCTGCAATTGGTAGTGCTCCTCTGCAGCTAAAATTATCGCTAAAAACTCCATATCCGACGCCAGCATCTGTTTTTGAGCCATCCGTGAAAACGAATGTGGAATCCAAATGTTCAGTAATATGTTCTAAAAACTGTCCTTTAATTTCTGCATCTGATTTATCTTTTTTAAAACCTTTAAAATATCTACAAAATTTAATTATGGGTAACTTCCATGTTGGGGTAACTGGTAATTTAACCGGGCAGATCTGATTTGTGATATTTATAGTCTCCAGTATTTTTCTTATTCTAAAACTAAAAGGTCTAGGATATCTTGGATGATTTTCATAAAAGTTATTAAAACAATTTCTGTTGGCTGTAGTAAATGCTCTTGATTCAGGGAGTCTCTGTGTCCTAAACCAATACCGGATGATAGATGACTGTCGGTATAGTTCTAGTGGAATCTCTCCAGCATCAATTAGTAAACTGGGGATGGGGGAAGATTTGAAAGCTCCTGTTGCCAAACGTATGCCATTGTGGTGTACTGAATCTAGGATCTTTAGATGTTTGGTTGATGCAGAAGAATAAATTTCACATCCATATTGTAGTTTGGTAATTATCAGAGATTTATGTATTCTTAATATTGTCTGTCTATCTGATCCCCAGTTTGTATTTGATAAAACTTTTAAAATGTTTAAAGCCTCTTGACATTTGGTTTTAATGTTTCAGATGGGGGATCCAAGTAAGCTTTTTATCAAATATGAGACCTAGGAATCTAGTCTCTTCGACACAGGGTATTCTATTGCCATATAGATAAAGGTCTGGGTCTGGGTGTATCCCTCTAATGCGACAAAAGTGCATGATTATTGTTTTGCTGGTAGATATTTTAAATCCTTGTTTTTCTGCCCAGTTGACGATCTTGTTGATAACGAGTTGTAGCTTCCTTTCTGCTACAGGCATATAGGTAGCAGCGAAGGATATCGAGAGGTCATCTACATATAATGTGCTTAATATTTTATCTGGTATAATATTTGCTACCCCATTTATTGCCAAAGCAAAAAGTGTTACACTAAGTATACTCCCTTGTGGAACACCCTCTTCCTGGCATCTCTTATCTGATAGAGTATTACCAATTTTAACTTTAAAATATCCATGGGATAAAAATGCTTTAACTTATAGGGGTAATTCTCCTCGTAGACCACAATCATGAATGGTCTTAAGAATTCCGTGTCTCCATGCAGTGTCATGTCTTTTCTTGTAAGGGTGTGAGGTAAATATGTTGGGAACAGGGGAAGCCACGTAGCCGACAATACGAGGACATTGTTGTATTTTGTCCACTGTTAGCATGAATGGCATAGTATATTAACTGCTAAGATGGTGACCATTGACCATTTGATATATCATGATAAGGAAAACATTTTATCAATGAAGATTCAATGATTTTCCTTCTGAAACTACATTTCTTAATTCTTGTAGTCAACTCTCTTCCTATTTGGCCCCAGTACACTTCACTGTCCTTACATGGTAGTTTGTAAACCCCGGGGCTGTATATATACATATGGAAACACACACACACACACATATATATATACTCAAATATACATGCACATACACATACATCAACACACATACGTGTGTATATATATATAATATATATATATATATATATAATGTATATACATACATAACAAGTGTGTGTGTGTGTGTGTGTGTGTGTGTGTGTGTGTGTGTGTGTGTGTGTGTGTGTGTGTGTGTGTGTGTGTGTGATATAAACCACTCCCACCCATTCCATCCCTATCATACTCCAATCCCCTCCCTCTTATCTTGGCACCTCCTGGATGATGGGTCATCCCTGCATCTCGCCCACTGCCCTGGGTCAGAAGCAAATGTCACAAGACACAGCACATTCACAGCAAGGCTGCTTCATTAAATCGGCGACCCCCCCTCTCTCCGTCCCCTCATCCACAAAAGGAGAAGACGGGGAGAAACCCCCTTCGGGTTGCGTCAATTTATTTCTCATACATACTCCCTCACCCCCTTTCCCCCACTAACTCCACATCATGCATCATAGTATCTTCCATGTACAACCATTCTCCATTCACCCGTCTTCTGTCCTCTCCCGTTCTTCCTCAACAGAAAACCCCCTCTTTCCTAAATCCCCTTTTACCTCATCCATCTCATCCTATGCCTTACACACCTCTTTTACTAGTGTTTCTTCACTCTTGCTATGTATCCAAACCATCCCAATACTCTTTCATGAACCCTATCTCCACATCCCTTTCCACCCCAGTTCTCCCCCTCACCACATTTCTCACTTTATCCAGCCTAATAACCCCTATCATACATCTCAGGTACCTCATCTCGAACACATTCAAACTCCTCCTCTCTTATGTTCCATGTTTCTGCCCCGTACAGTGCTATCGGTACAATCACTCCTTCATACAATCTCCTCATATCCATTCCCAAATATCTTTTTCTTATCACACTTTAATCCACCAAGGCATTTACTCGCTTCTCTCAATCTACGTTCTACCTCCACCTCCACTCCTCCCTTTCCTGCCACATTCGCACCCAAGTATCTAAAACTATCCACTTCCAGTCTCTCTCCCTAAATACTCACTTCCAGTCTGCTGCCACTCTCCCCCCTTGTACATATCATCACCTTACTTTTATCCACATTTATCTTCAACTTCCTTCTTTCGTACACCTTCCCAAACTCTGTCACTAACTTCCTCAATCCCTCCTCTGATCCTGCTACAAGCACAATGTTTGTATCAAGACGGGGTACAGTTCGTAAATTGATTAGTGATCACGGCACAAATTTCATAGGAGCATCAAAGGTGTTGAAGGAGCATCTTGTTGTGCGCCAAATTGGTATCGAACTAGCCAAAAGAGGTGTGGACTGGGTATTCACTCCACCTGGAGGTTCCCACTATGGTGGTGTCTTTGAGAGAATGATAGGTGCAGTCCGGAGAGTGTTGGAAGTTGTAACTCTGATGATAGTTTGAGTACATTCATTTGCGAAGTTGGAAATACGATTAACAGTAGTCCTCTCACTGTAATATCGAAAGATGTAGACGATTTGTGCCCAATCACTCCAAATTCTTTACTTAATTTAGACACTTCTGTAGTTACAGTTGATAGCCAAGAGATGCTCTGCAAGAGCAGAAAGTGGAAACAAGTACAATACCTAGCAAGAGAGTTTTGGCGGAGATGGCAACTCGAGTACTTGCCTTGCCTACAGGAACACCAGAAGTGGCAAAAGATAAATCGAGATCTCAAAAAAGATGTTTTAATGGTAGAGAACAAAACACCACGTAGTCATTGGCTATTAGCCAAAATTGTGAGAGTGATTGAGAGTAAAGATGGGTTATTTCGATAAGGGGAAGTGGCACGTGGTAAAAGACTATAAGCGACCTATTTCTAAACTTGTATTGCGATTAGAAGGTGATTCTGAATAGAACTCGGTGACTTCCGTCAGTTGTTTCGTGATCCTAGAGGATCACAAGGGGGAGGGTGTGAATGCCAATTACATGATTCAAGCTAACTGCAACTCACACGGCGTGTAATGTCTTGATTTAAAGTAATATTGGAAGTGTTACAAATCTGGATTTGAGTCATATTGTATTGGTTCATTATATAAAATAATAGTGTTGTGAAATTATGTAGTAATTCAATAGTATAGTAACTAAAGGATATAAAGTACAGATTCTACGACGCTCCTGTCGTATTGCTCCGCGATAGAAATTAGTGCAAAGTGCATGTTATGGAAATGTGTTACTGCACAATGACAATATGTTGTATTGGAGCCAATAAAGTACTGCTGAGTATTGTCAAATTGTGAACCAAGGACATGTATGGGTTACCATAAGGTAATGGAATTGTTAACCTTTGAATACACAGAATGATGACGTAGACTACTTCGCTAGATACCACCTAAATGTGTTCCTTTTTGTAGTGGTCTGTCACGGGAAAAGACGTACGTTGGCAAGGCAGAAGGGAAAACTTATCGGTGAGCATTGAGTGAGAATATAATTTCAAATGTTGACGGACATGTAAAAATCAATTATTTGAAGTCACATTATCAATAACTGATATGGTTTCTCAGACCATGCTTGGATGAGAATAGTAGGCAGCGAGTTATAAAAGTGCCAGGGCAGCGAAATAATCATGGTAAGTTTCAATTATGCCAGTGCCAAGTGAAGCTATGTAGTGTAGGGAATCATGGTGTAAATGATGTGTTCAAAACTGTTAGAATGTAAATTGATTTATCAATGTAATTACAGAGACCATAGTCTGTAGAAGCACAAGATAGGCCCTAATGCTTCGGATTCTATCAGGAGTCCATCAATAAAGACATAAGGGCCACGGGCTGTGATATATACATATATATATATATATATATATATATATATATATATATATATATATATATATATGCAAGTAACCACTAGGAAAATGAAAACTTGGTAACCGAACGTTTTCGTCTATTTAAGACATCTTCAAAGGTACCTTTGAAGATGTCTTAAATAGACGAAAACGTTCGGTTACCAAGTTTTCATTTTCCTAGTGGTTACTTGCATATTTTGTGAATCACGTGTTGTTTGTGATTTCTTTGCGAATATATATATATATATATATATATATATATATATATATATATATATATATATATATATATATATATATATATATATATACACACTGAGTTAAACACGACAGCATTTTGGCACTGATTAATCTTCTTACTGAGATTTTCAATTTTTCTCACAGTAGGTCTCATTTCAGGAGGGTGGGCGAATACAAGCCTTCCATATTTAATTTGACGTTTCGACTTCAGGGAGTCATCTTCAGAATAGTTTACAAGAATTAAGTCACTATTCTGAAGATGACTCCCTGAAGTCGAAACGTCAAATTAGATATGGAAGACTATGGAAGGCTTGTATTTGCCCACCCTCCTGAAATGAGACCTACGGTGAGAAAAATTTAATATCTCAGTAAAAAGATTAATCAGTGGCAAAATGCTGTCATGTTTAACCCTAAATATACAATATATATATATATATCAAATCAACCTTCCTGAGTCCAATGCTGAACAAAGGCCTCCTTCATAGCATTCCATGATTGACACGTCCGCGCCATCCTCTGCCACGTCACTCATGCAAACTTCTCGATCTCGTCTCTCCACCTTCTGTCTGGTCTCCCTCTTCCACGCTTCCTATCTCGCGGCGTCCACTCAGTAACACACTTGCTCCATCGCTCATCAGTCATTCGCACAAACTTACCTGCCCAATTCCACTTCCTCTCTTTTACTGCTTCTACACTATATTTCACTCTAGTCTGCTCTATAACCCAGCTTGCTCTCTTTCGGTATTTCAGCGTTATTCCCATCACTGATCTCTCCATTCTCTTCTGTGCTGTCCTTAGTTTTGTTTCCATTGCCTTCGTTAGTTTCCAAGTCTCACACCCGTAGATTATTGCTGGTAGAATGCATTGATTGTAAACTTTACGTTTCAAACTTAAAGGTAGAAAGCCTCTCAGGATCCTATTATACTTACCAAACACTTTCCAACCAATTGTAATGCGTCTTTTTATTTCATTATCATGATCTTTCGTTACTTTCACCATCTGGCCTAAATAGTTATACTCCTCAACTTCCTCAAGACTCTCATCAATTACAATCTCTTTACTTTGAACTTTCGTGTTGAACATAACTTTGGTTTTACTTTTATTCATTTTTAAACCTACATTGACACTTTCCTTGTTTAGTTCACTCAGCATATCTTGCTAGTCTTCTGCTCTTTCTGAAATAAGAATAATGTCATCCACAAGTCTTAGGTGGTTCAAATATTCGCCATTAACCTTCAAACCTTTCTTTTCCCAACTCAATCTTCTGAAAATATCTTCCATGCAAGCTGTAAATAGTTTGGGTGAAATTGTATCGCCTTGCCGTACTCCTTCCTCGATCTTGATCTTTTCTGTATTTTTATGTAGTCGAATTATAGCGGTACCTTTCGCATAAATCTTTTCTATAACTTTTACGTTCTGTTCGTTTGTACCCTGCTTGCGTAGCGAGTTTACTATTGCTATTTGTTCTACCTAGTCAAAGGCCTTCTCGTAATCTACAAAAGCTAAACAAAGAGGTATATTGTATTCTGTCGTTTTCTCGATTAGTTGGTTTATCACCTGCAAATGGTCTAGGGTCGAATATCCGCTCCTAAAGCCTGCCTGTTCTCTCGGTTGGTTTCCATCTAAAACTTGAATCAGTCTATTTGTAAGGATCTTGGAGAATATCTTATATACATTTGATAGCAAGCTAATCGGTCAATAGTTACTAAGGTCCTTGTGGTCTCCTTTTTTATGAAGCAAAGTCACTATAGCATTGCACCACGCATCAGGAACGCTTTCTTGACGTAAGCACTGGGTGTACAACTCAGCTAATTCAATATGAACTAATTTCCCTGTCTTTCAACAGATCTATCGATATACCATCTTATATATATATATATATATATATATATATATACACAAACATACACACAAACACATATACACACATGTATATATATATATATATATATATATATACACACGCACATACACATACACACATAGATACATATACATATATATATATAATATATATACATATACATACATCTATATCAACACATTCACACATATATGTATATGTATGTATTATATATATATATATATATATATATATATATATAATTATAATAATAATAAGATCACGGGTACTTGTGTTCACTTATGCAAAGTAGACCACTTGGAAAAAGAAACTAACGAAGCAGAGCGCTTTTGTATATTACACCTTCAGTGCAAAAATTACTTTTTGCACTGGATGTAATATACGAAAGCGCTCTGCTTCGTTAGTTTCTTTTTCCAAGTGGTCTATTTTGCATATATATATACACACACACGTGTATATATATATATATATATATAATATATATATATATATATCATACACACAGAAATGTATAATAAAGAAATTAATGAAAATAGAAAAAATCCCAATCCACCCATGCCTCTTAACTTGTTTGAGCAACTGTACCCGGCACATTCCCTCCAGCATGCAGTAGCAATCCGTGAGGTCCCACATTATCACTCTCCATCTCCATTCCGCCCGACCCCGCGGCTGGAACGATACTTATTTGGCGACTCGACACACATATCCGGGAGACGTGTGTGCATCCATTCCACTGTCAGCAACCCTGGCAACGAGACAGATAGACAGACAGATAGGAGAGATAAAGGGGAAAGACAGGGAGGGGGGGACAGTATGGGGAGGAAGAGAGAGTGGGAGTCACCTGAGTAACTGGAGAGAGAGAAGCGACAGGAGACAGAGAACAGACAGAAGGCAAGAGAAGGTTAGAAACAGAAGGAAACGAGGAGGCAGGAGACGCAAGAAAATAAACAGAAGACTAAAGCGAGATAGCGCACACACACACACACGCGCACGCGCGCGCACAGGGAGGGAGAGGAAGAGAGAGAAACTACCCCGTCACAGCCTTGAAGGGTCAGCACAATGATCTTTGGTTCTCCCGTCAGGAGGACATCGAAAAATCTCTCGATTCTTCAAAAGAGTGACGGACAGCGAACTCCACTCTGCCGACACAGACAGACAGACAAGGAGGTCTTCGCTGCGTCCGCCTCGTCAGGAGGGAGATAGGCCGAACTTTCAAACCTCTGTCCGTCCGTCCGTCTTTGGGGCAACATGGGCAGGTCCTGTCCTACCGTCACTGTAAAGACGGGCAGGAGGGGAGAGAGAGAGAATGATGTATGGTGGAGGTGGAGTGAGGCAGAGAGAGATGGACAGGGAAAGAGGGTGGGGGAGAGGGGAAGAGAGTGGGGGAAAGGAGAAGAAAGTGGGAGATGCTCAGGGAGGTGAAAGAGGAAAAGAAACTGGAGAGGGTGAGAAAGGGGTGAAAGAGGAAAGAAAGGGAAAGATAATGAGCGAGAGGGAGAGAGAGGGAGGAGAGCTGGGTGTACTAGCAGGTACGGGTACAACAGTCATAGAAGAATAAAGCAGACATACATGTCATTTTTTTATCAGCTGAAGCATCGAACCACTGAACCACCAGTGCAGTTGTTGTAGTCACCAATCTCCTACCGTGCCACACAATGACATTCAGTAAAGAGGAGACCTCTGGACAAATGATGCATACATGCTAAATGGTCTTTTCCTCCTTCCATGAGGGGTGGCAGTCAAAGCATACACTCACCCTAAAACCCATTAGCGCCTCGTGATTTAAGGGACATCCCTGTTCCCCGCCACACTGCTCGGGTCGGAGGCCATGCAGAGAGGCACAGCGCATCCACAGCAGGGCTGAAGCTGGTCTACCCCCACTGGCAAATGGTTTCAGGCAACTAAAAAGGGGGAAGAGGAGAAACCTAGAGCAAATGAACTAATAATATACCAGCCACCAACCCTCCAATGGGAACTTGATACACGACCAGCTCGATGGCATTGTAATTTCACTTAAAGATCGGTCGCTTTTTTTGTATACGGATACTGTATCTTGTGGCGCGCCAACTATCATGTCCAGGTTACTATTTACCTGTTTATTGTTTAACTATAACTATAACTGTTTATTATTTAACTATACCTATGCATTTATGTATTTTATTTGTTATTTACATTATTATAGTTTTTATTTATTATTCTATTATTATTTTTTTTCGCATCCGACCTAGATATGGACCAAAAGGTCTCCTGTCGGCATGCTCCGCCTTTGTAATCCTTTGATCCCCATTTCCCACCGAAGGGCCTTCTTTGTCCTCTCTCTGCAAATCCAACAAAGACCCCAACGTGACACACACTTCACTCTTTCGCTGTCCAATTACCAACAAATGTGTGTGTGGGGGGGGGGGAATCACTTCCCTGCAATCAATTAGTCATTTCGAGTCCACTCCACTACTGAACAAAGGCCTCTCTCGTAGCATTCCATGGCTCGGACGACCGCGCCAACCTTTACCACATCACTCTTGCAAATTTCCCTATCTCATCTCTACATTTTCTGTATGGTCTTCCTTTTGCACGCTTCCCATCTCGCGGCATGCACTCAGTAACACACTTGCAATAGTTTACCTAATTGGCATGTGCATGGATATATGGATATATATATATATATATATATATATATACACACACATCATACGTACATATAACAAAGACTTTTCCCCCATTAATGGGGTAGCCAAAAAATAAAGGCATAGAAACCACTCCCACCCATTCCATCCCTATCATACTCAACTGCCCTCTACCCTCTCTCTTATCTTGGCACCTCCTGAATGACAGGTCATCCCTGCATCTTGTCAACTGCCCTGGGTCAGAAGCAGTGTCGCAAGACACAGTACATTCACAGCAAGGCCGCTTCATTAAATCGGCGACCCCCTTCTCCGTCCCCTCGTGCACAAAAGGAGAAGACGGGGAGAAATCCCCTTCGGGCTGCGTCCATTTATTTCTCATACATACTCGCCCACACCCCATCCCCCACCAACTCTCCCTCATGTATCACAGCATCATCCATAGACAACCATTCTCCATACATCCCTATCTTGTCCTCTCCCGTCCTTCCTCATCAGACATTCCCCTCTTTCCCAATGCCCCTTTTACCTCGTCCATTTCATCCTTGGTCGACCCTTCATGTTCACTCCTTCAACCTCTGCCTTCCACACCTCTTTTATTAGTCTTTCCTCACTTATTCTTTCCATGTGTCCAAACCATCCCAATACTCTTTCATCAATCCTCTCCCAACTTCCTTTCCACCCCTGTTCTCCTCCTCACCTCCTCATTTCTCACTCTATCCAGCCTAGTAACCCCTATCATACTTCTCAGGCACCTCATCTCAGACACATTCAAACTCCTCTTTTCCTCTTTTATGTTCCACGTTTCTGCCCCGTACAGTGCTGTCGGCACAATCACTCCTTCAATCTCCTCTTAGCATCCATTCCCAAATGTCATTACACTTTTTAACCCTCCAAAGCATTTACTCGCTTCTCTCAATCTACATTCTACCTCCACCTCCACTCCTCCCTTTCCTGCCACATTCGCACCCAAGTATCTAAAAGTATCCACTTCCAGTCTTTCTCCCTTAATACCCATTTCCAGTACATCTCATCACCTTACTTTTACTCACATTTATCTTCAACTTCCTTCTTTCGTACACCTTCCTAAACTCTATCACTAACTTCCTCAAATGTGTACGTGCCGATTGCCTGAAGAAAGAAAGTTTTGCAGCCTCAGCCTTTTGGCACTGGTTTACAACGTGTGGACCATGGACCACCTAGTGGGCTAATGAGTCTCCCTAGTGGGGCTACCAGCCGGGAACTAGTGGGGGTTAGCGAGTGCTTAGTTACATTAATCAATGTTGAAGAAGCTAGTTGTCTTCTCCGGGAAGTCAAAGAAGAACAGCAACACAAGAGTATGGCATACGTGACGAAAGGCGGGTTAAGACCTGTCACAATCCACTGGCACTATGAACTAACCGAAACCGACAACACTAGCTTAGAAAAAAGGCACCACTCAAACAAAACAAACCGGACATGTTTATCTCCCACCACGTGACGTCACACGGAGCGAGGAAGCACGCGACAACCCCCGGATGGTTCGTCGACCTTCCCGAAGGCCTCTTGGACAGGTGGCGATGCTATCTCAACCCCCCCCCCCCATCGTCTCGACGTCGACGACTTCGACAAAACAGGCAATACTATCACTCCAGAGCCTCCAAATACCTTTCACCTTCGACCACTTTACATGTCAATCGACCCTTCGTCTTAATACAGTGGTCCCCCGCACTGATAGAATAGCTTTCCGACACTCCTCATGGGTCAAAGGGTCTCCAGCTTATTCGCTATCCCGTTGTGTCTAGTTGCACTGTGCCACTAAGAAGTTGTCAACCACTTTCTGTATTTTGTTCTGGTTTGCGCTACAGTTGGCTAAGAGCCGGGATCGATCCCCAACGCCTACTGGAGCTATTAATTCCCCTGGTTCCCCTAGCACAGTGTGCACTGGCGAGTTCAACAACACCTAAACTCCTCCCGCCGTAAAGTCATTACGTTTTACACACACATGCATGTACCGTGTATATTTATATAGTACATATACATACAAACACATACCAACGGTTTTCCCCCTTACAAAGTAGGTAGTCAAAGTCAAAAGCATAAATCCACCCCCACTCATTTTATCTCTACATACTCCACTCCAGACATGGGCACGATTATGATTACTAATCAAAAAATCATAATCCATGGATGTGATTACGTCATCATAATCAAAAAGCATAAAATTTGTGAAATCATCAAATCATAATAATTTTTTCTTGATAATTATCCTTGATTAAAATGCGAGTGATTATTTATTTGTAATTTCCAGCAGTACCACGATGCTTCGCTCTCTTCTGAATATTGATCCAACCAAGCTTGATCAGTTAGACTGTCCAGTAAAGCTATCCAAACATGAACTTAATCTCATCAAGGAAATGACGGATATCTTGACACCATTTGAAGTAGCAACTCCAGTGTCAGGGAGAAAATGTAACTTCAAGTAAAGCAATTCCACGCATTCGCGGACAACATGCAAGTCAAAGATGATCACCACTCTCAAAGGCTCAATCGAGAAAAGACTGAAGACCTATGAAGACATGGAGATGTTTCAGCTGGCTCGCTCCTAGACCCACGCTTTAAGATGGACTGGTGCTCACCAGAAAATGTCAATTTAATGAAATCCCCACTGAAAACTATAGTAGATGAAATCATATCTACTGGCAACAAAGAAAAGGATTCCCTTCAGGAAAGTAAGGAGGCCCCCAGAAAGAAGTGCAAGCTGTTCAGATTCATGACACCATCATCAGCAGCAGTGAGCTTTTCCTTCCCTCTGTACATTAACATCAACTTTATCACAAATGGAATCCTACTTGGGTCAGCCAACAACACAGTGGTCCCCTTTCTCTTTTGGGAACAGAATCATTCGACATTACCTCAACTAACAACGTTGGCTCTCCAATATATATGTATCCCAGCATCAACAGCTCCAGTTGAGACTTTTTCCTGTTGCTGGGAAAGTCTTTCGTCCTGAATGATGCAGAATAACTGATGCTCGCTTTGAGGAGTTTATGTTTATCACGTGCATAACAAATTCGATATTTAGCAGGGAAATACTTTCGTTATTACTGAAGTTTCTATATTTTGCAGGGAAATACTTTGTTTTCATTATCACTGAGGGTTATATATTTTGCAAGGAAATACTTGTAATGTATCATGTACTATAATGCAAAAACAAATAAAACTTCATACACACATATTAATGTTTTTAATACCACTAGTTAGCATGTGATATAAACAGTTTTATATATTACTGTGCTAAGGTATGTAAAAGTGTACCTAATAGATAAAATTTGCTACTTATTTAAGCATTGTACCATACTTAATCATTGTTTTATAAATAATCACAATAAAATGCGATTATAATCATAATCTAATCATAGGCATGCACAAATATATATATATATATATATATATATATATAATATATATTATATATTCAATATATATATATATATATATATATATATATATATATATATATATATATATAAAATCAACAAGAGCAAAACTCAAGTAATCATAATGAATAAAAAAATGAAAATAATAATAATAATAATTTAATCACAATCAAAAAAGTATTCCAGACCATAATCAAAACCAAATCCTAATAATTTTTCATCATCATGCCCATGTCTGCTCCACTCCCATTCACCATTCCTCCCTCTCTTTTCTTGGCTCCTAAATGACGGGTCATCCCTGTATCTCACCTACTGCCCTGGGGCAGAAACAATGTAGCAAGACACAGCACATCCACAGCCAGGCCGCTTCACATATATACCGGTATATAAAGAATAAAGACCATCATCCCCCGCCGTAATGAAATTAAATCAATGTTGCGATATCTTATGAGAAATAACCACGAATTTGGAAAACCAGTTATAAACTGCATACATCATTGTGTGCACCTCTCCCTTTTTGCCCTGACCTTTTGTTGTTTTTTAATCCTAGACATATATTCTCTCTTTATTTTTTTATTTCATTCTCTGTTCTAAATTTCATCATCTTACCTCTACCTCTTTCCTGTCTTTCCGCGCGCGTGTGTGGGTGGGTGGCGCAAGATATGTTCCATACATACAAAGAAAAGATTAACAATAAAAGAGGAAGAAGAGAGAAAATGAGAGTGAAAGAGAGAGAAGCGGAAGAAGTTCCGGGCCAAGATCAGCCAATCCCTGAATCCCGGTCGGGGCCCCAGATGATCCGGGAGTCAAAAGACGCCGCAGTGAAAGGACCAATCTGCGATATCTATGCAAATGAGGACGCGCTCCCCAACCCAAGTGACACCAAGTGACAACACTTGAAACAACACGGAGTCAACGCCTCTATTGTATACAAAAGATCGGCTGGATTTTTTTTTTACATATATTTCTATAACGTTTGTGTAAATATATAGTGCGGGCGTGACAGATAGATCGGTAGAGAGAGCGAGAGATCAATAAGTTGTAAATGAATCACTTTGTGTACATAATGTGTCGGTCTGCACAGAAATGGTTGATAGGAATTAATGTACCCCCAATAAATAAGAATAAATAAACAAATAAACATAAATGAAAAATAAAAGAAAATACAAAAATATATAGACTTCAGACACAAATAAAAGCAGAACAAGTAAATCAATAAAAGAAAACAAACAAATCAAACTTACACACACGATAAAAACAGAGGTAAATAAATGAAAAAACAGTAAATGAAATAAAAGAAATCCAACACACAAAATAAAAGAACAGAACAAGTGAATAAATCAATAAACAATTAAACCCAACTCCCATTTGCTCATGACACACAATAAAAGAACAGAACAAGTGAATAAATCAATAAAGTAATTAATTAAATCCAACTCCCCATTGCCCTAGCGTGCAAACCACAACCACCACGGAGATGCGGCCCTCCTGTCAGCGCGCTGTCAGGAGGCCCCCGCGCCCTGTCGGCCCGTGATGGATCACCAGTACTGGCTCCGCGAAGGTGTAATTATCCGAATCCTAATATCCACAAAGTGGACGGTGGATTGACCTTATCCACCATCAGACATGACCCTTCAACTCCCGTTCAACCAGATGACGTCAGGCGATTTTATTCAATCCTAGGGATCGAAGTTTTCTCATTTATTCTGGCTAAAGCCAAACTACTTTATTCAGGCACGGTCGCTGGTGGCGCCATCGGAAGCGTGTTGGTCTCGCATTCGGTGAGTGGTGGGTTCGATTCTTACACTCCTCTCTAATTCCTTGCGGTGACTGTTAATTAATTACCTGCCCACATCGTGGGGCAAAGCTAATGCCTTCGGCTGTAGTTACTCAGCGCCTCCTGGCGTAGTAGGCTCCTCACTAAATAAGGCACTATATCAGCGCCTATTAGTGCGAAAATTTATTATTAAAAAGTCCCTTTATCGACCTTAACCTCCTTATGTTACCGGGTGGTATTCTTCCTTTGATCCTGGCTGCCACCGCCGCCAAGCCATTCTATTCATCTTCTCCGTGGCGCCCCGACTTCGGCCACGAAGGCATCTCTCGAGGATGACACTTTCCGAACCGGGTGACACTTCTCCTTTCAATCAAACTGCCGTCAGGCGATTTCATTCATCCCTGGTACCCTTTCGTAAGGAGGCCTCATGCAAGGAAGCTTAAAAAAATATACACATAAACCCTCCCACCCCGCTATGCTACAATCTTTCTACTTCAACAATAATAAAAACCATATTTACCAGAAAACAGTATGGCTAGTCAGGGAAAAAATCACAATTCGTGTAGAAATTGCACAATAATAAAACTAATCAGATGTAAACTAGTTTCCAAGACTCGCGTGAACAGGCAAGTTAACGAAGGCAAGCGCAGTTAACTAGGCGGATTCAATTCCAAGTCATTTGCTGACAAAAGATTGAAAAAAAAAAAAATCAGAGCATAACAAGACTTGTAAAATACTTTGACTGTGTAGAAAAAACACAATCTGGCACTTGACAAAAAATTGGAAAAATAAAACATCAATATATTAATTAGAATAATATTACGAGAAGAGGAAAATGTGGGAAAAGGAAGAATAATAGGAGGAAGAGGGGAAAGAGGAAAAGGAAGAGGAAGAGGAGGGCAAACAGCTGGAGGTCGATGGTGACATCGACAGCAGCATTAAAGCAGATCTTATCCTCAGTGACGTCTCCATCAGATGCGCCTGTTTACGACCTCCAGGCGCTCGCTCACGCATAAACACCCACACACACAATGCTTGCTGATGCATTTTGCTGAAATACACCCAAAGGATTCGGAATTCAAACAATTTAATATGGCATGATAGAAAGTAAAATAAATAACCAAACACTACTAAAAACAAAAACAGCATACACACACGCGCGTTGATTCAGTATGGGAGATATATTACCTCGTTTCCTCACTTCACTCCGGCTATATGGGCATGTGGCACGTTTTCCTGATGTTGATCCCACTGAACTCATGGCTGCTGGGGGATGGGGGGAGGGGGCAAGTTGATTGAACCTGTCGAGAGCTGTTTGGAGTGGGAAGGGTAGGCTGCTCGGAGAGACGGGTGGGGGTTTGGACTTGACTGACGCCGGCGTGGAGTGAAGCAACGTGCTCCCAGGCATATGGCTCCGATTATTATTATTATTGTTATTATCATTATTGATGATGATGATGATGATGAAGAAGCAATATTGCCACTGTATCCTCCATGGAGGTCGGGTCAGGGCTTTTAAGAAAGGTACAGGGCCGCTTGTTTATAGAATGACGTCACGGGAGCAGACGTACTTGTCCCCCCAGGGTAGAAGCGCTGGTTATCAGTGACTAAATACAACACATACTATCGACGGGTTTCGTCTTGGTTTTTTCCAGTTGCAGTAGTAGCACTGGATTAAGTTAAGTTCAGTTCCAGGAGGATAGCGAAGACAATATCGTCCTCTTATGAGTCAACATTTTCGTCTTACATTAGAAGCGAGTACGATGAGACAGCCGTGAGCATGTGCGAATTTATTTTCGAGATGTTTCTGACAAACGTTTACGAAATATTACAGGAAGAAATCATCTCTGAGGATTTTTTTTTCTCGAAAAGTTAGAGAGAGTTGGGGAGGGAAGAGAGATGGGGAGAGGGGAGAGAGGGAGGAGAGAAATGGGGAGGCAGGAGAGAGATGGGGAGGCAGGAGATAGATGAGGCGGGAGAAGAGATGGGGAGAGGGGAGAGAGGGAGGAGAGAGATGGGGATGGAGGTGAGAGGAGAGGAGAGAGGGGAGGGGGGTACAGGGGGATGAAGAGGGGTGAGTGACGGGGGAAGGGAAGAGTGTTGGAGGAGAGTGGGGAGAGGGGGAGAGAGAGGAGAGGGAAGAGAGAGGGGAGAGGAGGGGAAGAGGGGAAGGAGGAGGATGGGTCAGAAAACACCTAAAAGACGCAAACTCGAACACGACAGGAAGCGCGAAAACATGTTTCCGTAACATGTTAACAACAGAGACAAGTTGCTAACATGTCCGCAACACCAGCTTCTCTGTGCGTGTTGATAACAAGGGCGGGCAACTTCGATGTGGACAACGCGACCTGTGTGGTAAAACACGAAACCCTGTACACAAACAAACGGTGCAATGGTATCTCTCGCGATCGTTAATCCAGCGGTCCGAATTCGATTACCGCCCCGAGGTGAAATAATTTCATCATCGCTGCACTCCGAGCCGGCACTCCAACTCTCGTGGGCAAGGAATTGTGTGTGTGTGTGTGTGTGTGTGTGTGTGTGTGTGTGTGTGTGTGTGTGTGTGTGTGTGTGTGTGTGCGCGCGCGCGTGTAAAGTCATAGCATTACCCATAGATCGGGCCATCCATGAGCTCTGAACTTTCATCCGGGAGGGTAATAACTGTCGATCAGGAGGGAAGCGACGTCCATTCCCCCAAAGAAAATGGGATGACTGGTTTCAACCTGATTTTCATTTACACCTAGCACGTAAACAGGTCTCGTTTCTCTCGCGTTTAATGTAAATTTCCAGACAGATAAACCGAACAACTGGATATCGAGCCCTTAATTGCCTCTGATGCCATGTATCTTATTCAGCTGTGTGTGTGTGTGTGTGTGTGTGTGTGTGTGTGCGTAAGAACGTATGCGTGTGTAAGAACATATACGAATGTTCGTGTGTGTGTGTGTGTGTGTGTGTGTGTGTGTGTGTGTGTGTGTGCGTGTGTGATTCACTATGGTCTTGGATCACGTGTTGGACTCGTGATCGATAGCTATTTCCCTCCCGGAAGAGAGCTCAGATCTCATATATGACCGATCTATGGGTAATGCTGTGACCTTACACGCACACATACCCCCAACTCCCCGCCCACAGGAGCTAGAGTAACGATTCGCAGCGCAGCGATACTGAAATTATTTCAACCTTGTTCGGGATTCGAGACCCGGACCGTCGTAGTGGCAGCCGAGAACTCTTACCACTTCGCCACGGGTGTGTGTGTGTGTGTGTGTGTGTGTGTGTGTGTGTGTGTGTGTGTGTGTGTGTGTTTACCTAGTTGTATCTTACGGGAAGGGGAGCTACGCTCATGGTGTCCCGTCATGTCTAATTTGCTCTTAAATTCATGTATGGTTTTTGCACACACTATTGTTTCGTCTAGTTTGTTCCATACACCCACCACTGTGAGGAAAGCTTTTCTTCTCCAGGTCTCTTCTACAACTGTCCTTTTTGAGCTTCCTTCTATGTCCTCTTGTGTTTCTCTTATCCCAATTTAGTAAATCTTCTCTATCAAGGACTTCCATGCCTCTCATGATTTCATTACACAGTCAACAAGTCACCTCTTTCTCTCCTTTGTTCCAGAGTCGGCAATTCTAGTTTTGACAATCTCTAAACGACAGTTTTGATAATGTTGCCGCCATCCCCGTAGTTACTCTATGGATTCTCTCAAATTTCCTTGTATTCTTTTTGGTACTGGGTGACCATAGTGTCGCTGCGCACTCCAATTTTGGTCTTATCAATATGTCTAGTATTTTCTTTACCATTTCTTCATCCAAGTAAGTAAAAGCCACCTTTATTGATATTAGCAAGTTGTAGGTTTCTCCGACAATTTCATTTATGTTTATCAGGGGACATGTCGTTTTGTGATGATAACTCACAGGTCTTTTTCAGATCCCGCTTGCTTTACTTCTTTTGCACCAGTTTTATATTGTCCTGATATTTTTTATTTTTTATTCCAAATTCCATTATGCTACATTTCAATGCTGAAGTCCACTTCCCATTTCAGATTCCATTCCCAAATGGTATGTGTGATTCACCATGGTCTTGGATCACGTGTTGGACTCGTGATCGACAGCTATTTTCCTCCCGTAAGAGCTCAAGAGCTATATGACCGATCTATGGATATTGTACTGTGGCCAGACACGCACATACGAGTACACACCCAACTCCCCGCCCACGAGAATCACAGTAACGACTTGCAGCGCAGCAATACTGAAATTATTTCAGCCCTGGGTGGGATTCGAACCCGGACCTCCGTAGTGGCAGCCGGGAACTCTACCAACTGCGCCATCATGTGTGTGTGTGTGTTTATGCCCTCCCCCCCAGAAATCAATGGTTGTGTACTTTGTTTAATAACTGTGACATTGGAAATTTATCAATGTAAAATCGAATACAGTAACAAAAAAATTAATTTTGATTAAAAATTTGTCTTGCTATGCGATGCTAAGTATACAATACGAATTAAAAAAAATGACAAATTGAAACATTACTATTTTGTCTCGAGTATAAATGAAACGTTTGGTAGAGGCTGCGCAATGTATGTTTTATCACGTACTTCAAACAAACTTTACCTATTTTGCAAAAGCCTTCAACCTTTTCTTAGAATACTTAACAGTGACGTTTGCACAAAACTGTACGTGGCCAGGCACCTGATGCATGGTGTAGAGTCTGTAGACAGTAGAGAGCGCGTCAACTCGATACACTCCCACAACACTCGAACCAGCGGCTTTGTTGTATTACCTCGGTTTAGGTCTAGGTTCTTTCAAGTTCACAGCTTCACATGTATAAAACAAACTGCAGGGTTGTTTCAATACAAACCATACAAAATCATATGGCATTCAAAGTATCTTGTAGGAAATTTATTTTACATATCTATTTGTCTAGCAGTAGTAGCAATTATATCTATACTTAGTATTATTGTTTCAGTAAACTGTGTTGTCATTAAACTTAGTCCTTCCTGTGCCAAATTACTACATGCAGTACAATTATTTAATACTTAAGGATTAATTGTATATGTATCCAAAAGAACTTTAATGGAAATAAGCCCCACATTGGGCTTTTTTGAGTATATTAAGATATTTTCACATGTGACTCAGTCTTTTATGCATGTTTTACATTTGTATTGTAAAGTGTCCTGATTTGCTTATAAAATTATTGTATACTTGAAAATAAATCAAATCAAATCATATAAAAAATTGTTTGAAATTATGAAATACAATTACACGAAAATTACTTCCCACGAACATTTCTTTATTTCAGAGTGTTTTATCGAGATATGCATTGTTTACCATATTGAAGGTTTAGTTTCTAATCAGTTATGGTCTAAGATTTGTCTAAAGATAGAAAATGGGCTTTGTTTTAATATTATATATATATATATATATATATATATATATATATATTATGTATATATATCTCCTCTGTATATAGAGTGAAAAGGGCAGGAATATGGGAAAATGTTGATGAAAGAAATGCTTAGGGAAATTATATTTGGTTCTCATCCCATGCTCAGGAAATCTAAGGGAATTTCATATTGTTTCTAAGGAAATTCATATTTTGGAAAGTGGAAGCCCTGGGACATACGCGCCATATTGCTGGCCTTTTGAAAAAGTTCGTAGCTGTTTACATAAAAATCATCCCGTAGGATCACCCTAATCCTGACATCACAGCCCTGTTAGTAAGTGAATTTAGAATATAGAGGTAACTTTATTTTCAATAATATAATTATTATTGCTTTAGAAAGTAATAATAATAACCTCTATATTAAATTTGTGCATTAAGCATTAGTGTAGTATTGTTTTACTTAATTATTTACTGGTTTTGTGCATTTAATATAACTGCCTAATTTCTGAGGAGCTAATTTCCCCAAATGTTGTTAGAAGTGTTCATTTTGTACTGGGAATAAAATTTGAGATTTTTAGTTTTGAACTTACATACATACATACATATACCAAGGCTTTTTTCCCCCTTCCAAGGGAGGTAGCCACAAAGGGAAAGGCATAAAAACACTCCCACCCATTTCATCCCTAAATACACTCCACACCCCTCCCACCCTTCCTCTCATCTGAGCACCTCCTGGATGACGGGTCATCCCTGAACCCTGCCCACCGCCCTGGGTCAGAAGCAGTGTCGCAAGACACAGTACATCCACAGCAAGGCCGCTTCATTTAATCGGCGACCCCCCCTCTCCGTCCCCCTTTGCATATAAGGAGAGGACGGGGAGAAATCCCTTCGGGCTGCGTCAAAATTTACTCACACATACTACCCAACCCCCCCGCCCATTCCTCCTCATGCAGTCACAACATCATCCATATACAACCATTCTCCACTCACCTCTGTCTTCCGTCCTCTCCCTTCCTTCCTCAACAGACATTCCCCTCTTCCCCAAAGCCCCCTTCACCCCATCCATCCACCTCATCCTAGGACGTCCCCTCATGTTCACTCCCTCCACATCTGCCTTCCATACCTCTTTTACTAGTCTTTCTTCACTCATTCTTTCCATGTGTCCAAACCATCCTAATATTCTTTCATCAACCCTCTCTCCCAAATCCTTTTTCACCCCTGTTCTCCTCCTCACCTCCTCATTTCTCACTCTATCTAGCCTAGTAACCCCCACCATACTTCTCAGACACCTCATCTCAAACACATTCAAACTCCTTCTCTCTTCTTCTCTTATGTTCCACGTTTCTGCCCCATACAGTGCTGTTGGCACAATCACTCCTTCATACAGTCTCCTCTTCGCATCCATTCCCAAATGTCTATTTCTCATTACACTCTTTAATCCACCAAGGCATTTACTCGCTTCTCTCAATCTACATTCTACCTCCACCTTCACTCCACCTCCACACCCAAATATCTAAAACTATCCACTTCCTCCAGTCGCTCTCCCTTAATGTTCACTTCCAGTCTACTGCCACTTTCACCCCTTGTACATCTCATCACCTTACTTTTACCCACATTTATCTTTAGCTTTCTTCTATCACATACTCTCCCAAACTCTGCCACCAGCTTCCTCAATCCCTCCTCTGACCCTGCCACAAGCGCAGTGTCGTCCGCAAACAACAGCTGGCTCACCTCCCACTTTTCTCCATTTTCTTTAACCATCTCCAATCCCTGACTCACTACCCTAGCATTCACCTCTCGCACCACCCCATCCATGTATAAGTTGAACAGCCAGGGCGACATAACGCATCCTTGACGAAGTCCCACCTT
Organism: Oratosquilla oratoria; assembly: GCF_046742065.1. Taxonomy (NCBI): domain Eukaryota; kingdom Metazoa; phylum Arthropoda; class Malacostraca; order Stomatopoda; family Squillidae; genus Oratosquilla; species Oratosquilla oratoria. Next base: position 47,281,901 of record NC_134809.1, on the reverse strand, counting down.
TACTTCAAACCACTCACTCTCTCCATTTCCAATCCTAACACATGCTCTACTACTCACATAAAAACTCTTGACAGCTCCCAAAAGCTTTCCTCCTATCCCATAAATCTGCATAACCTCCCACAGTGCCTTTCTGTCTACCCTATCATAAGCCTTTTCCAGATCCATAAAAGCCCAAAAAACATCCTTCCCCTTTCCTATAGCTTTCTCACATATCTGTCTTA
>NC_134809.1:47241680-47276680 GCF_046742065.1 Oratosquilla oratoria | reverse complement strand
TCTTCCACGTTGGGTAGCCCCTGGTCCGGCAAGTAGACTGATAAGCAGGTCAACAGGTTGACCAGCTGACCCCAGTTGTCGGTCAAGCAAGCTGGTAAGTAGGTCAGCAGGCTGGCAGGCTGACCCGAGCTCTCGGCCAAGCATGAATGATGACACCATATTATGCGGGCAGACAGGCGGGAGCTTAACTCTGAGAATCGGGCAAGCTGGAAGGTTAGCGGTCTGCTTAGTAGGTTGCTCGGCTGGTAGGGCAGCTGTCTGCACACGAACAGGTTAACATGCAGACTCCGAAGTAGGAAACAGTAGGCTGAAGAGCAGGCTATTGAACAGAAGAGTGAGAAAAACATAGGCATACAGGATGTTTAATTGGCACACAGGCAGGCAGGCCTTCGGGCAGGCACTGTGGGGTAAAGGGGGGAAACAGACAAGCAGGCAGGATGGCGACGAGGCAGGCCGGCAGGCTGGTGAGCAGGCATGAAGGAAGACCCTAACCGTAGAGCCAAGCATATACAAACAACAGTGGCACTGTGAATCTCGCGCCCGACACCTCAGGTGCCCTGCGGCACCCCGACCCGTTCATTTGTCGCGTCGCAAGATGGACGACATAAACCTTATCGATCGCCATGACGCCGAATGAGATGGCACCAAGTGACCTTTAGAAAGAAAGCGAGAGCAAGAGAATGTTCCCAGTACCTTTACAACTTCTGAGACGCCTCCACCTCCTGGTAAAACAAAGCTCTCGGCTCAGGGACCCACTGGGGTAGACTTCTCGTATCGAGGAGAGCGAGGACAGACCTCGGGCAGCCCTGTTCGTGTCCCTCGTTTATATAATCACCGAGATTGTTTTTCGGGACCCAATGATTGACGAGGGTCTTTGACAAAGCGCCTGGATGGATAATTGTGTTGGGACCTGTTGTCGAGCTCGTTGCACGGGAGCCCCATGGGCAACGGCACCTTAGAGTCCCGATAGTCACGGGATATGGAGGTTACTCCATTGAAGTGTGACGTCATGCTGATGACGTTCAACCCTGTTCAACCTGAATACCTTTGCTACGGGCTTTCGAGTCGATTAAATAAAATTTCCTTAACTAAACAAAACTCGTAAAACATACACGTACACCCAACGGTATCCCCTCACTTATCCATAACCCATTAGTTCTCCCTTCTATTTTATCATTTCGCGGGTGAAGGGCCATCTCCATTTCCCACCACACTACTTGGTTAAAAGGCAATGCAGTGAGAAACAACAAGGTTAAGTCTCATTACATTGCTTCTAACCCGAGTAATGTGGCGGGATGCAGTGATGAATGACCCTTCAGATTTAACGATTTACCGATAGAAGAAAGATGAGGTCAAAGCAGTTATGAAAATGATGAGAGCAGGCAAGGCACCTAGGTTAGATGGATGTCAAGCTGAGTGTCTAAAAAGTGAGGTGCAGTGATGGTGGACTGGGTGGTGAGGTTGTTTAATGTTTGTCTAAAAGAGGGTAGAGTTCCGGAGGACTGGTGCAGTGCTTGTATAAGTCTGCTTTACAAGGGAAAAGGGGACACGTGTGATTGTAGTAGTTTCAAAGGGATCAGTTTGTTGAGTGTAGTTGGGAAAGCTTCTGGGAGGATTTTGACTGAGAGGATTAGGAGAGGAAGAGAGGGAGTAACTGGTGAGGAACAGTGTGGGTTCAGGAAAGGTAGGGGTTGCGTAGATCAGATTTTTGTGGTAAGGCAGTATGCGAGAAAGCTTTAGGAATAGGTAGTAATTTGTTTTTGTTTTTGAGGGGGGGATGCTTTATGGATTTCGAAAAGGCTTATAACAGGTTAGACAGGAAGGCATTGTGGGAGGTATTGCAGATAGATGGGATAAGAGGAAAGCTGTTGAGAGCAGTCATTTTTTTTTTTTACGAGAATAGTAGAGCTTGTGTTAGAATTAGAAATTAAAAGAGCGAATGGTTTGAGGTAAAGGTGGGGCTTCGCCAGGGATGTGTTCTGTTGCCTTGTCTGTTCAATTTATAAATGGATGAGGTGGTGTGAGAGGTAAACGCAAGGGTAATGGGCCGGGGATTTGAGATGTTTAAAGAAAATGGAGAAAAATGAGAGATAAACCAGTTGTTTGCTGACAACACTGCACTTGTAGCAGGATCAGAGGAGGGATTAAGTAAGTTAGTGACGGAGTCTGGGAAAGTGTATGAAAGAAGGAAGTTGAATATAAAGGTGATGAGATTTACAAGAGGATGGCAACACATTGGAAATGAGTATTAAGGGAGACTGGAGGAAGAGGATAGTTTTAGATACTTGGGTGCGAATGTGGCGGGAAAGGGAGTAGTGGAGGTGGAGGTAGAAAGTAGATTGAAAGGTTAAAAAGTGTAATAGGAAATAGACATTTGGGAATAGATGCTAAGACGAGATTGTATGAAGGGGTGATTGTGCCGACAGCACTGTAAGGGGGCAGGAACATGGAAAATAAGAGAGGAAGAGTTTAAAAGTATTTGAGATGACATGCCTGAGAAATATGGTAAGGGTTACTAGGCTGGATAGAGTGAGAAACGAGGAGGTGAGGAGGATAGTGGGGGTGGAAAGGGAGTTGGGAGATAAGGTTGATGAAAGAATATTGGGATGGTTTGGACACATGAGAAGAGTGAAGAAAGATTAGTAAAAGAGGTGTGGAAGGCAGAGGTGGAAGAAGTGAACCAAGGATGAGATGGATGGATGGGGTAAAAGGGGCATTGGGAAAGAGGGGAATGTCTGTTGAGGGAGAAGACAGGGAGAATGGTTGTGTATGGATGATGCTATGATGAATAGAAGGGAGTGGGTAGGGGATGGAGGGGGTGAGGGAGTATGTGTAGATATTTTGACACATTTCTTCCCGTCTTCACTTTTTCTGCATGAGGGGACGGAGAGAGGGGGTCGGCGATTAAATGAAGCGGCCTTGCTGTGGAAGTGCTGTGTCTTGCTACATTGCTTCTGACCCAGGGCATTGAGTGAGATGCAAGGATGACCCGTCATCTAGGAGCCCAGAAAAGATGGAGGAAGGGGTGGTGAATGGGAGTGGAGTATGTGGGGGATGAAATGGGTGGGAGTGGATTTATGCCTCTGACTTTGGCTACTTCCCTTGTAAGAATGAAAAAGTCGTTGGTATATGTATGTACCGATAGAAATCAATAGAGATGGTTTAACTCCTTCAATGATAGTTAGATTCCCTTATGTGCACAAATTAAATTAGCTTTAGCCAAATTAAACTAGAGTACATCATCACAGCGTAGATAACTGTTTCAAATCAAAGGAGTCACGATGATGAAAATATGATGTCTGACAAGAGATCTTTCGGTCCATGACGAGGTCGGATTCTATTTCTGTATGCCATCCAATGATTTTATTAAAACTGTTGAGACAGCCGAGGGCATCAAACCACCCCGATTTTACATTTCCGTCCCAGTGTTAAGGTTTAAGGAGACCTAACAAACTGTGGAGAGAAGACATGGAGAAATTTGCAGGAGTGACGTGGCAGAGGTTTTCTCAGTCTTGTGATCTATGAAATGGTATGGAATAAGCGAGGCCTTTGTTCAGCAGTGGGCTAAAAATGGCCGTTTGAGTGAATGTATTGTTTGTTATAGTTTACTAATACAGTTTCATCTCTGATTCAATTTTCTTCTGCATCACAGTAACCCTGCTGGTGCTGAGGGAAGTAAAGCCAGCAATAACCAGCGTTTCTATCCTTAAAGAACACCATCACACCGAGGAGGCGGAGTTAGGGAGGTGAGATTTAAGAATAAGAGATTGTAGCAGAACGGAGGGATAGCCGATTTTTTTTTTCCTTTAGTTGAGTCTCAAGATAGATACATGACTCTGGGCCGTAGGGGTACCACTAAAGCCCCTAAAATATTTGTTATCGTTGGTACTCGACAAGTTCTACATATAGAATACAACTGTAGATTTAATTTGAATGTTACAACACCACGTTATATGATTTTATTTAGATTATGATATTGAGGGACGGTGAGACTGAGAATATAGAGTGAAGGGAGAAAGGGAAGGGGGAGGGAGATAAAAGGGAAGAAAGAGGGAAGGCCGAGAGAAAAGAGAAAGAGAAAAAGAAAAGGGAAGAGAAAGAAAAACTTTTCTAAGACCATGGTGCATCAAACACACATACACACACACGATTATGTGCACACAAGCTTGTATATACACATGAATTCATAAACATATACATACGAACACGCACATACACATACACACACACGTACAAATTCGGGAGGAGAGAATGGCTCCTGGAGAATTATGTTGTCCAGCGCAGAGCAGACACTTCCTGCGAGGAGGTTTGGCGTTACCCGTCCGCCCTCTTGACTCTGGAGGTCCTTTGCAGGGCCGGCCCACCCGCCCTTCCATCCCTCGTAAACAATACTTCTCCTTGTCTGAACGGTTTCTTCCTTATTTTTCAACCCTTGCTAGTTATACTTCTATAACTGTATTCCTCCTTCCTCCACTCATTAATTGGTAATATAATTCATTTAATTAACTGTTGGCCTATGGACCTAGACAAAAGTTCGATTCTCAACGTTTCCCGATACATGTCACCTGTCGTGGTTGGTCTAATACTTGGGGCAAAGGTGGCAGAGAGGAGTGGCGGCGCCCAACCTTCACAAAGAAGGACAAGAAGGGGGGAGGGAGGGAGGAAGAGAGGGGGGGAGAGAGAGAGAGTGCTCAGCACACCAAGACTGGGGAAATTCTTCTGAGTGTTCTTGTTATGGACTGTAGTTTATCGGTGCTTCAATCCCTCTTGAAAATCTAGCACTAAAGACACACGCACAGAAAGACAAAAAAAAAATAATAATAATAATAAAAAAATAAATAAATAAATAAATAAATAAAACACACATAGTAGGTCATGCAAGTGCACACAAACTCTCACAAGCACCCGCACACACCCATACGCCCACATACTACCAAAATACCAACAATCGGAAACAAAAACAAAGGTCGGATATAGATCATGAAAGCATATACACACCCAATCGCACGCGCCCGAGCACACCAACACAGCATGAAATCAGCAACTGTTGGAAACAAAAAGCCGTCATTGGATAGACACCATGAAAGCGAACATACGATATGTATGCAAAGAGGATGTAAACGAGCTTAATATCCATACTGAATTATGACATAACTGACAAGAGATCTTTGGAGAGAGGGGGAAGCGACAGGAGGGGGAGATGGTAGAGGAGGGGAAAGAGAGGTCTACTGGAGGGAGAGGCGAGGGGAAGGGGGAAGGGGAGGCGAGGGGAAGGGGGAAGGGGAGGGGAGGCGAGGGGAGGGGAGGCGCGGGGAAGGGGAAGGGGGAAGGGGGAAGGGGAGGCGATGGGGTGGGGAGACGGAGGCGAGAAGGGGAGGAGGATGGGGGAGCGAGGAGAAAGGGTGGGGGAGGCGAGGAGAGGAGAGAGAGGGGGTGAGGAGGAGTGGGGGAGGAGGAGTGGGGGAGGCGAGGAGATAGGGTGGGGGATGGAAAGTGAGAGAGAGGGAGGGAGGGAAGTTACGAAAGGTGAGAGGGGCGAGACGTAAGGGGGGATACCATTGGCAGATCAAGAATTTATATACATATTTTTTTAATATAAAGACGATTCTATTCAGCTCAGAGGTGCAGCCCCCTCATCTGTTGAAGGTTACAACTAGAAGAAGCGCTCAAAATATCTACATATTTTCTGAATAAAGACAACTTTACCACATGGAAATGACATTACCTACCTATTGTTCTATGCAGGTTCAAAAAGAATATTCTGGAACTCGTCCTAACTATTCCTCTAACATTCCTTTTGAACGCACTGCATGGTATAATCAGCAGCGTAGACCCAGTGGGGGAGCTAGTTGATCAATTTGTCGAAATTTAACACAATTGTCGGTCGGATGGGTTGCATGAATAAAAGATTCGGTGATATTAAGACAAGGGAACTGCTCAGATGAGGACTAAAGCCACAAATTGACTGGATCCAGGCCCGGTCCACTTCCGTTCTTCCCATGGTATTCGAAAGTTAGCGTTTCTACCATCGTGGAGCCTCGTTCGGGGGGAAACGACTCCACGCGAGTAGAAGCGCTGGTAAAGTTCCAGTTGTAGTTGAGAGAAATGAAGTTTGGCCTTAATAGAGGTAAGGAGGCGCTGAGCTGAGTAGCTGCGGCTAAAACAGTCACTTTTGCTTTGGGGCAAGTGACAATCACGGATGGGAATCGGAGAGGTGTGCGGGATTCGAGCCCACAACTAGGCGAGTGCAAGAGCAACACTTTTCTGAGTATGATGCCACGAGCGCACTAAACCAATGGTATATGTTAATATTGAAGTTGTAAAAGAATAAACAGTTTACATGAGTTCACATCACAAACTGAATAAAATTGCTTGAAGTTAATCTAACATCAGCTGTACCATATTATGCTGTAAACTACTCTTATTTCTTATCCGTTTATCTATACATTTACTATGTTATCAGTTGTACAACTGTAAATTACTCTGTTCTATCTGTTTCTGCCCATTTACTATCTTGATCATTAACAGTGATTTGGTGTACACAAAGTAATAAAAAAGCGTTACATCACCAGATGTGCTGTAAATTACTCGTTTATTTATTAATATACTGTATCTGTTCAATAAATATACAGTATACTGATCACTAACAGTGTTGGGATTTGGTGGGCAAAAAAATAAAATAAAAAATAAATAAACAAATATAACAAATAAACAAAAATCCAAGCAAACCTAAGTTGGTCATAATATCAGAAACGAAGAAAAACTATGTATACATATAACTAAATGCAGAATAAATCAATAATGAAAAAATATGTTTAAATATAAAAAAAAAAAAAAAAAAAAAAAAAAAAAAAAAAAAAGCAAGTTATCCAATCGAATTCCAGTTACAAAGGGACTTTATATTATCCCCTAACTAAGGTCCCAAGATCTCTTAGTTCATCAACATAAGTCTCATAAAGCCCCACTCAAGGATTACAGACTTTGTCTTATTTACTCTGACGAGTTAAGTGCACCGTCATCAATAAGACTGATGACATCACTGATATGCTCATGAAGCACATAATGAAGCGGATATAAATATCCGTACCGTCCCTTCATGCTATGCAATTTAGATAGTTTATTATGGACGTGTAAGGAACGGTCTTCTGGATGCCTTGTTGCTATACCTCATAAGCACCGTCTTCGCCCTCAAGGAGAAATGCTAAACCTTTCGAAATAATTATTGTATAATGTTCACCGTTAATTCCACGGCTCGAAAACAAAGGTAAAATAAATTAAACGGAGATAGTCCATCATTGCCAGTGCTTTGTTATCTGTTTTAGCCCTGATAGGTGGAGCGACTCTTCAGGGGAAAAATGACGAAATGATCATCGAAAAAATTAAATTATCGAACATGAGGGAAAAAAATGGTATTTCTATTTTTTTTTTTTTTTTTTTTTTACCCTCCTGCAAGACGCTTGGGACGATTTTAGTACCTTCACCTTCATAAGAGCGGAGGAAAGGGGTAGCCGTCGGAACTTCTATCCACCCTACCGCCAAAGCGCGCGCGAGTGCACGCGCACACACACACACACACACACACACACACACACACACACAACAAATAAATAAACAAATAGACAAAAAAAATCTGCTAGATGAAGGGCCAGACCGAGCCCCGCCACAACGCTCGGATCCAACTCAATGCAGCGAGACCAGCAGGGCCAGACAGCCGGTTGACCCCGTCCTTCCACCTTTTCATAACAAGACTTCTATGCTTTGATTTGGCCACCCTCCCACCTAATGAGGGGGAAACGACCTATTGCTGCTATGTGTGTAGCCCTTTCAATAAGCGACGTCCTCTTACAGCATTCTTCAAGCTATTTCATTCGTCTAAAAGAGGGCCGTGGGACAGGGAGTTGAGCTGGTGTCACTGAAGTGAATGGATTCAAGTACGGTACATGGACGTCACGCACTCAAACGAATTGAAACCTCCGATCAATTTATTTTATATAGAATAATAAAAGACAAGAGCTCTGGATTCCTTTGACACAGGCACACACTCGCACAAATACACACACGCACGCACATACACATATATATATAAACATATCTATATACACACATACTCGTACATATTGATATCCATTTAAGGATCTTGTGACACAGTGCCGTGTCGTGCGCTGAGGTTTGGCTTACAAACGATCGTTGTTCAAATCCATTTGATCTTTTATTTTACATTTTTCCTGCACCACACATAAACCACAAGATTTACTAAATTTCTTACCGAACAAGATAATAATAACATTAGTAATAATAATGATGATAATAAAGATAAACATAAAGCACAAAAGTATATAGTTAAGTAATAATGGATTATCAATCTTGACTACAGCGTTTACAACAAGATTAATATATTACGTTCGGCATCAAATCCGAATATAAAATATACATTCCACGGGGACAAATATAAATTCGATAATCTTTGAACTTGAATTAAACAAACATAAAAAAACAATGAAATCATAAACTAAAACTACTTAGATATTAAGAACACGACATTTAAATGCTAAAGAAGAAGATTTTATTACAACCAAAGGTTTTAAGTGTTATGTTAACTATCGGTTAATTAAACCCCGGCTCACTGTAATGACGTACCTTGCAAGCTTTGTCCTGGTCTGCACCAGACGATTTTATTCACCCTCATCCTTGTGGTGGTTAACTACGCCAGCTGTGCCTTCCTATACTGCCTCTGACCGGAGCAGTATGGCGGGGACCAGGGATGGCCCTTCGTCCACAAGGTGCTAAGATGGGTAAGGGGGAAACGAACGAGCTCTGGATGGGTGTGGGGCGGGTGCTTACCTTCATATTTAAAGGAGGGTTGTGATTCAGGGGGTTGTTACTTAAGGTTGGTTGTGATTAGGGGGGGTTGGGTTATAAAAGATCTTTGATCAAGATTTACAGGGGTTAGGATTGAAGGGATTTCAAACAACAGAAAATAAAAGTGATATTTTTTTCATGTGTGGAGACTAGTGAAGACGAATAGTAGTCAGTGGATGCCAAAGAACATCGAGTTTGTCTCTCGCGATATATATATATATATATATATATATATATATATATATATATATATATATATATATATACACTCGTATACATTTACATATATACATTTACATATATACATACACATATATACATATATATATATATATATGTATATATAATATATATATACATATATACATGTATTAATATATTCAGGGAGCAGGTTTTCTTGAAGACATATTCTGTTGAATAATACAGCATACTAAACTGAGTATGCTCTATTATTCAACAGAAATATATATATATATATATATATATATATATATATATATATATATATATATATATATATATATAAACAAACAAGTACCATTAAATATCCTAACCTCAGCCGGCACAAAAACCTCCTTAGGAAGCGGATTCAAACCCTCTTATACTCTTCTTTGAAAGATAAGGATAGAAGCGCTGCCAAAAACACTTCACAGGTACACCATCACCTTTTCGGGAGGAGGTGGCCCAAGCAAGTGCTGACTTATTCGCTAAAATTGCTGCACTGTGCAATGCACGTTTGCCCTGAAGCACACCTGCTGCACCAAGCAACCCACCTCAAAGAAGAGGAAGAGTTCTGGCCCAAGTGGACTTCTTCCATAAAACACTAGATAAATTACTCCCCCGGAATTTATGTCCGGCATGTAACTCTCATTCATCACTAGATAGGTTCTTGAAACGCATTAAGATCTTCCAACGCCAATCCTTCCACCTCATCCTCACTCACCACCACCACCACTAACTAGCTAGTCAGTGATCTAGTCATCGTCTAGGCATTTCACTATCTCGCCTCTAATTACTAATTACCGATCTTATCGACTTGGTTACTAGAGGGGCTGAAGTAATGGTTAGGTAATTAGGAAATAGATTGATAAGCAAATGGACGCGTCTAGGTGTTTGGGTGCCTAGGTTTATGTTATCTTTGATGTACAACACTACATCCTCGCTCTTGATGATGTCTTATCACAGAGGCACTCTAGACCTAGCAAGTCTGTAATTTCTAAAAAATTATCTCACCAAAATATCTACGTGGGTGGGGGGAGGGAGGGTAGTTACAAGCTCTCAATCTCTTCAACAAGATTAAAGATATTTTGTCCTACCTGCCACCAGATGATTTCATTCGTCTTAAGAAGCCGCCAGGATCTTTTAGTAGCGTTAATCCTCTTGCCCCCCTTCCCCTTTCCCTTGATCATCATCCTAACCCCTTCAACAGGGTTAAATATTTTATTTATTTATTTTTAAGGCCTGACAATATCATTCACCCGACACTTGTAGTCCCCAGATGAATAGAGGCTTTTCTCAAACACCCTCACGAGTACCAGGACTAAGGTAACATCTGCCATGCTACTCCTGCAATTTTTTCTATGTCGTACACACACATTTTGAAGTGTAGGTGAACCTCAAGTTCTGCAGTAGGATAGCGCCCTACCACCACCCCTTCCTCTACGAGGAACGTCAGAGGAATTCCGAAGGGGCTCCTCAGCCAACCGAAAGTGCCCCCGGCAACGCAAAATGGGTGATTTTATTCTGGTCAACGCTAGAAGGTTTCATTCAGCTGAGACACCGCCAATACCACTAACATCTTTCGTAGTGATGGCGAACTCTAAATAATTTTTCAAGTGCTGAAACCAGATGATTTTTATTATACGACTAAAAGCAGGCAAAGACTCCCTCGCTGTACATACATATATATATATATATATATATATATATATATATATATATATATATATATATATATATATTCATACATATTACAAAAATAGGAGAGAAAAGTGGTGGAGGTTTGAGTGAGTTAAAGAAAAGGGAGGAGGAAAGGAATATTTAGAAGATAGATAGAGAGAGAGAGAGAGAGATGGGGAGAGAAATATGGAAGAGTTAAGAAAAAGGAAAGAAAAGCGATAGCGATAGTGTGAGGGGGGGAACAGGTGGGTGCGGAGAGATGAGGAGGGAGAGAGGGACAGAGAGGACAGAAAGGAGAGAGGGGAGACAAAGGGAGAAACAACGACAGATAAACAGGGAGAAAGAGACGCACAGAAAGAGAAAGAGGCAGATGGGACGAGAGAGGCAGGGATAAACACACACACACACACACACACAGAGAGAGAGAGAGAGAGAGAGAGAGAGAGAGAGAGAGAGAGAGAGAGAGAGAGAGAGAGAGAGAGAGAGAGAGAGAGAGAGAGAGAGAGAGAGAGAGAGAGAGAGAGAGAGAGAGAGGAGGGTGCGTGTATGTGTGTGTTGAGATTTAGCGTAATTGCTTGTTAAGAGGAGCGGGTAGCTTGGCAATATATAACCCACGTAAGAAGCCTGACCCACACTACAGTTTATCTTACCCATGCCCACCCTAACCCCCAACTCCCCACCCCTTCTCTCCTCCTTCCAATCCACTTCTACTTCTCCCCCTCCTCCCTCGTCTTCATTTTTCCTCAGAGTACCTCTCTACTCCCATTCTTGGTCCTTCTCGTTTCCTCGTCTTTTATCTCTAATATCACTACTATCACCAACACCATTAATATCACCACTACCACCACCACCACCACTAAAAATATCACCATTATCACTACCGCAATTAATATCACCACTAACACCACCTATAGTTATTTCATTGCTCCTCTACTTTTTATTCCCCAATTCCATTTCTCTATCACCACCACCATCTCCACCTGTTGCTCCCTCTATCAGGTACCGCCTCTCTCTCTCTCACACTCACACACACACACAACTTTAACCCTTCTATTGAATAAAATCTGAAGGTGACAGAACCCCAGGCCACCATGGGTTTGAGGAGATTCATATTAAAAGAAACGATGATAAAGTAAAACGAGAGAGAGAGAGAGAGAGACTAGCATATAGTGGGCATCGCACCATACGTACAAGCGAGAGAGCGCCTTCAAATACTCCTAAAACAGTAGAGATATAAAGATAGATAGAGAGGGAGAGAGAGAGAACGAAGTGTATGGTGGGCATTCCACGGTGTACCAGACGTACAAGAGCTCGTTCAATCACAATAGATACGATAGATAAATATAGACAGAGACAGCGCTATCTTTGATGAGCATCCCACGGGGCACCAAATGTACAAGCGAGAGCTTGATCAATCAATATAGTAGATAGAGAGAGAGAGAGAAAGCGTTGCCTATGGTGAGCTTCCAACGGGGCATCCCGTGTGCAAGCGGAGATCGTTAAGAGAGTCTAGGTACAGCTGAGAGATCGACTCGCTGCCTGCCTGCCTGCCTGCCTGCCTGGCTGGCTGGCTGGCTGCCTAGCTGGCAGTCGGTCTGTCGACGAGGCGTCTGTTTTGCTTGGTGGGACGTAGGAAGGCAGGTGGGTAAGGTGGGTAGGTGGGCAAGGCGGGTAGGTGCACAAGGAAGGAAGACAGGAAGGGGAAGGAAGGGAGGGAAGGAAGGGAGGGAAGGAAGAGAGGGAGGGAAGGAAGGGAGGGAAGGAAGGGAGGAAGGGAAGGGAGGGAAAGGAAGGGAAGGAGGGAAGGGAGGGGAAGGAAGGGAGGGAGGGAAGTGAAGGAAAGGAGGGAAAGGTAGATGGGCATGATGGGTAGGTGGGTAGATGGGCAAGATGGGGGAAGTTGTAGCTGGTCAAGGTGAGTAAATGGTTAAGCTGGGTACGGTGAGATGAGCAGGTAGGCCAAGTAGGTAAGATGAGTAGGTGGGTGAGGTAGGTAAGGCTGGTGAGATAAGACAGTCGTAGGTGAATAGGTAAGACGACTGACAGGAGAGGGAGTAGGAGGGTAGACAGGCAAGTAGATGGGTGTGGGTAAGCTATTAGGTAAAACAATTTATGAAGAGGCAGGGTGGCAAGCTGGCAGGTAAGGGGAGGAAGGTAGATTAATTTGGTAGGTATGTAGAGGGGCAGGCAGGCAGGCAGGCAGGCAGGCAGGTAAGGTGCCAGGTAGTGGGCAACCTGGTAGATTAAGTAGGTTGCTGAAATTTGAAGGTAGAGGGGCTGGCAGGCAGATGAGGTGGTAGGTAGGCAGGGGGTGGCAGGCGGATGAGGTGGAAGGTAGGCAGGGGGTGGCAGGCAGATGAGGTGGTAGGTAGGCAGGGGGTGGCAGGCAGATGAGGTGGTAGGTAGGCAGGGTGTGGCAGGCAGCTCTGAGGGCAAGCAAAATAGGTAAATAAACAAGTAGGTAGGTATATTACATATGAAACCAAGAGGGTAGTTTATGCAGCCCCCCCAAAAAAATAATAATAATAATAATAATAGTAATAACAATAACAAATAATAGTAATGCATACATATACCAAGGACATTTTCGCCCTTACAAAGGAGGTAGCCAAAGTCAAAGGCATAAATCCACTCCCACCCATTTCATCCTCCACATACTCCACTCCCATTCACCATCCCTCCCTCCCTCTCGCCCACTGCCCTGGGCCAGGAGCAATGCAGCAAGACACAGCACATCCACAGCAAGGCCGCCTCATTTAATTGGCGACCCCCTCTCTCCGTCCCCTCGTTCAGAAAAAGAGAAGACGGGGCGAAATCCCTTTAGGCTGTATCAAAATATTCACACATACTCCCTCACCTCCATCCACTCCTATGCATCACAACATCATTCAGACACAACTATTCTCCACTCACCCATCTCTTCTGTTTTCTCCCTTCCTTCCTCAACACACTCCTAACTTTCCAATGCCCCTTTTACCCTATCCATCCATCTCATCCTAGGTCGCCCCCTCATGTTCACTCCCTCCACCTCTGCCTTCCACATTTATTTTACTAATCTTTCTTAACTCGTTCTTTCCATGTGTCCAAACCATCCCCATACTTTTTCATCAACCCTATCTCCCAACTCCCTCTAAATTCTAATAATAATAATAACTCCCTCTAATAATAATAATAATAATAATAATGAAATAAATAAAATGTCAATAAAACATAAATAATAAGTGCATAAACGAATCCATGGAAATGCATATACGTATATACATTAATCTTTTTATTAACACAGTGTTTGATACCTAAATATAAAAATTGCAGCTTCAATGAAAACTTCTGAAAGCACAAAACCAGCTTGAGGGTCATTGGAGATGGGCAGGAAGCCAGACGAGAGGGGAAAGAAAGGAGGAGAAGGAAGGGATGGGAAAGAAGGGAGGAGAAGGAAGGGAGGGGAAGGAAGGGAGGGGAGAGGAAGGAAGGGAAGGGAGGGGAGAGGAAGGAAGGGAAGGGAGGGGAGAGGAAGGAAGGGAAGGGAGGGGAGGGGAAGGAAGGGAGGGAGGGGAGGGGAAGGGAGGGAGGGGAGGGGAAGGAAGGGAGGGGAAGGAAGGGAAGGGAAGGGAGGGGAAGGAAGGGAAGGGAGGGGAGGGGAAGGAAGGGGAGGGGTGGGAAAGGAAGGGAGGGGAGGGGAGGGGAAGGGAGGGGAGGGGAGGGGAAGGAAGGGAGGGGAGGGGAAGGAAGGGAGGGGAGGGGAGGGGAAGGAAGGGGAGGGGAAGGAAGGGAAGGGGAGGGGAAGGAAGGGAAGGGGAGGGGAAGGAAGGGGAAGGAAGAGGAAGGGGAAGAAAGGGGAAGGAAGGAAGGGGAGGGGAAGGGAGGGGAAGGGAGGGGAGGGGAAGGGGAAGGAAGGGGAGGGGAAGGAAGGAAGGAAGGAAGGAGAGGGGAAGGAAGGGAAGCAGTAGACCGTGGAGTGGAGGGAGGAAAGTGGATGGAGTGAAGGAAGTAGAAGGGAGGGAAGCAGACAGACCAGGGAGTGGAGGGGAAGTAAGGGAGGGAAGCAGACATACCACCCGTCTGGCAAGAAGGCGCGCAGGCACCCCTCTTGGCCTGGGCGCGCCCACTCCAAGGAGGCGATCTCCCACGCCCACGTACGTGCACACCCGCCTCCCGTGGGCGAGTGTGGGAGGAGGGCGGCCCGCTGATGATGGGGTTGGGGCGGTGGTGGGGGATACCAGCGCCAAGTGTATTCCGCCCCCTCCACTACTCCCCCATTCTCCTCGCCCTTTTACTTCTCCACCGTCAACTCCTCTTCTTCCTCCCTCCCTCACTTACTTCCCTTTTCCCTTCCACCTACTCCTTCACCCGTTCTTCCTCTTGCTCCTTCTCCTCCCCCCACCTCCTCCATCTACTTCTTTTGCCCCTCTTCCTCCACCTACTCCTCTTGCCCCTCCTCCTCCTCCGTCAACTCATCTTGCCCCTCCTCCTCCTCCGTCAACTCATCTTGCCCTTCCTCCTCTCCACCAACTTCTTTTGCCCTTCATCCTCCACCAAATTCTCTACTACCATCATCCCGTCCACCTCCATTAACTATTCCACTTCCCTTCCTCTCCCTCCGCCTATTTTTCTCTCCCTACTCCTCGTCCTCATTCTTCTTCCCTCCCACTCTTCTTCTCTCTTCCTCTTCTTCGTCTCCTCTTTCATCACATCTACCTTGACCTATACATAGGGAAAGCAATGATGCAGACCATTTCAAACTTGTACTATCCCTCATTCTTAAATCCTTCTTGACCTCTTCCTCCTCCATGACTCCGCCTTTCAGCACGACAGTGTCACCAAGGATAGAAGTGCTGGTTGTCGCTAACTGAACACTCCTTCCCTGACCCAAGATGATTCCCTTTCGTATTTCTTCTTCATATTCTTGATGTAATTCGAGGCAACTTATGGACTTCTGTTTTTCGGGGGGGGGGGGGAGTGTCGACGGGCAAAGAAAAAGAAGCGGATGATAAAGGGGGAGGGGGAAAGGGCGAAGGGGACTGGGAGAGGGAGATGGAGGAAGGATGGGTAAAAGAGGGGAGGGGGCAAAGGGTGAGAGGGCAAAAGGGGAGGGGGCAAAAAGGGTCAAATAGGGACCGACGGGTGCTCTCGTTGATCGAGAGCCGATCCGTCAGGTGAATAAAATCCTCTGGCGCTCGCTAGAATGGAAACAAATATCTAAATGGTGTGTCAGTTCTAAAGATGGTATAGTAGTAAAAAGAGCATCTTGAGTGCGGTCCCCGCCCAGGGCTGAAAGGGCACCAAAGCACTGCACATCTCTCGTCCGGGAGGGTAAAAGCTGTCGATCATGAGTCGAGCATGTGGTCGAAGGCTATGGTTAATCACGGAATAACTTTACTCACATCACTGGGTCATTAGTTATATTCTTTTCAGATATATAATCTCTCCTGTGATGTCACTTGTATCAGCGCTTGCAAACTTGCAAAAATAAAATGCACGAGAACGCAAAATAACAATAACATTAATAAAGATAATAATATAAATAATAATAACAATAATGATGACGATATGGTTTAACGTCACAAACTGTCCTCTCATCGGGACTCTGGAGACGGTGTCCTTTACAGAGGACTTTGCAGCGTGGAATTTAATGAACCATGCCCTTGGTTCAACTTCTCCAGTGGCAGGATTCGAACCGCAATCCCCTCGACCTTCGCCGCAAGTAACGACACCCTAACCCGCTCAGCCAGCGGGTTATCATACATTATTCCTTGGAAGTAGTAGTAGTAATAATAATAATAATAATAATAATAATAATAATAATAATAATAATAATAATAATAATAATAGAGATGACAAACAAACCGATGCACATAATTGTGCCCCTATCAAGACAGATAATTCCTACCATACAACTTAACATAATTCCTTCATACAAAAAATTACGACCAGATTATATATAATGACACTGCAAGAACATAATTACATATTCTGTATATATATATATATATATATATATATATATATATATATATATATATATATATATATATATACATATATATATATATACATATATATATATAAATATATATATATATATATATATATATATATATATATATTATATACATACATATATACACAGGGGTTGGACAATATAAACACCTGCCAAATACATAGTATTTATTAATACGGTGTTGGACCACCATTTGCCTGCAGAACAGCTGCAATCCTTCGCGATATAGATTCGTAGAGTGTTCGAATAGTTTCCAATGGAATGTTGTCCGATTCTTGTACCACAACATTCACCCAATTGCTGTAACAATGTTGGAGGTGGAAATCTGATCCTCACTCTGCTCTAAAACTCCCCATAACGGTTAAAATATTTTGAGGTTTGGCGATTGTGCAGGCCAGTGAAGATGTTTGATGATATTCTGATGCTCTACGAACCAAGACTGAACATTTTTGGCTGTGAGTATGGGCGCATTATCGTTTTGGAATATGGCTGTCAACACGCTCATCATGGCATGAACCTCATCATTGAGGATGTCGATATATTCACTCGCAGTCATCCGGCCTGTGATGTGAATGAGAGGACCAGCTGAATACTACGATATAGCCGCCCAAATCATGACGGAACCGCCCCTATGCTTGACTGTAGAAAGCAGGGAGTCCGGATCGTAGGCCTGTTTTGGGGTTCTCCATACATAACATAAGAACATAAGAATGAAGGATACTGCAAGAGACCACAAGGCCTACACAAGGCAGCTCCATATCCATCACCACCTGTCATCCCCATTCATAAAGTTGTCTAATAGTTTCTTAAAACAACTGATAGTTTCAGCGTTCACTACATTGTTACTAAATCTATTCCATTCGTTGACCACCCTATTAGTAAACCAATTCTTGCCTATTTTCTTCTTAAATCTAAATTTGTCCAGTTTAAATTCATTACTGCGAGTCCTGCCCTATTGTTTTGATACGATGACCTTGTTTGCATTACCCTTGTTAAAGCCTTTCATCCACTTGAACACCTCTATAAGATCACCCCGCAATCTGCGTCTTTCCAGAGAGTGTACGTTAAGGTGTTTAAGCCTCTCCTCGTAAGGCAAATTTCTGAGTCCATGTATCATTTTGGTCATTCTTCTCTGTACCGATTCTAATGAATTTATGTCCATTCTATAGAACGAAGACCAAAACTGTACCGCATAGTCAAGGATGGGTCTAACTACCGCTAGATAGATTTTTATAATTACCTCTGCACTTCTATTCGTTACCGTCCTAGCAATGAAACCTAATGCTCTGTTAGCTTTACTCCTGGCGCTAATGCACTGTTTCCTGGTTTTAAGATCCGGACTCACTAGAACTCCCAAGTCTCTCTCGCACTCAGTTCTCTCTAAAAACGTGTTATCCAAGCTGTATCTATTTTCGGGGTTGTGTCATTTGCCATTTCACCGACCATGTGAACAATTTGTTAAGATCATCCTGTAGAATCTCTTCGTTGTCTTCTGACCTAACTAGGCATCCTATTTTAGTGTCATCCGCGAACTTACTAACATCACTATTCATCCCATCGTCTAAGTCGTTTATATACATAATGAACAACAAAGGACCCAAAACCGAGCCCTGGGGAACTCCACTAGTAACATTGCCCCACCTGGATTTTACTCCATTTATGGTGACCCGCTGTTTGCTGTCACTGACTGATCCAAGCTCTAATCCATTCTAACACTTTTCCTCCTATGCCATGGGCTTTGATATTATTTAGTAGTCTCTGGTGGGACACCTTGTCGAACTCTTTGCTAAAATCACGGTAAATAACTTAACTATCATTGTTATCTGACGCCTTATCTACTTGTGTAAAAGGATAGAAGATTAGTCACACATGACTTAATCTTGGAGAAACTATGCTGTGTGTCACGAATCAAATTATGTCTCTTGATGTGTTCTCCGAGTCTATTAACTATTATTGATTCAAGCATTTTACCTATAACTGATGTCAAACTGATTGGCCTGTAGTTGCATATAAACTATTTTTGAAAACGGGAACAACGTTTGCCTGCCCCCAAGCAATAGAGACAAAACCAGTGTCTACGGACTTATTAAATATTTCTGTTAATTGGTCGCAGATTTCAAATGTACACTCTTTAAACGCTCTCGGAAAATTTTCGTCTCGACCCAGGGATTTTGTAGCTTTAAGTCTTTCAATCTGCTTGACTACTTCTACCTTACTAATGCTATCAGATAGACTAGTTTCTTCATCCCCACTGAAAATCGGATCGCAGTCAGGTACCTTATCTAACCTCTCCTTAGTAAACACCGAGAGAAAATATTTGTTAAACGCCCCACTCATTTTTTCCTCCGATTCTATCATAACATTTTCGTCATTCTGAATTGGGCATATCTACTCAAATCCCCTCAAAATTTCCGATCACAACCTTCCACAGATGTCATAGGCTGGTAGAGGAAACTGGAACCATTTTCCTTACCGCACCAGTGATTTCCATTGAATATGGAGAATAAAGATTGGGGAAGAATACACTCAGTTCACGCTTTTGGCCATTAAAAATAAACAAATAAATAAATAATAAAACAAAAATATATAATAATAATAATAATAATAATAATAATAATAATAATAAAAACAAACAAATAAATGAATAATAACAAATAATCACCAAGAAACGAAAATTGCTGTGCTTTTCGAACGTTGCTGAACCTTTCGGCCCTTCTTTTTCTTCTTGGCGCTCTCCCACTACCGACCCTACCCGCCCGGTTCGAGACTATGATACAACTAACTGTGGCACGTGCAATGCTACCTCATAATAACTGCCACAATATTTCAGATAAAGAAGAAGAAAAAGAAGAATAAGAACAAGAAGAAAAATATATTATAATCATCATCATTAATATGGAAACTACGACACAGTTTCGAACCCGGGCCATCTAGACATCACTGTACACGAGCGATTTATTTCATGGTCATTACTGAGGGTTTCATATACATGTCGGATTAACCATCTTTTGTGGGTGTGTGGCGCACGCCCAGAACCTCGACTATACGTTCACTGGAAATAAAAACTGGATAAACTAGCTTCCAATGGGAAAGGCAGGTCATTGGCGAGAATTAAGAACAAAAAATAATAACACACAAACACTGGAGGGCAGCACTAGAACCTGGGTAAGACAGACGAAAAGTATTGTACATGCGTAAAAAAAAGAGCACAGGTAAAGGCCATGAGCAGTGAGAGTATAATAAATAGAAAATGCAAAAATTTGAATAAAATATGAAAAAAATAAAATAAAATAAAACAATGTAATTACCACACAAATGTAAATAATAATAATAACAATAATAATAATAAGAGAGACGTCAAGTGCAGCACGTACACGGATGAACCGAAAGCAAGCCAAGGATGTGGAGAAGTTTGCAAGAGTGACGTGGCAAATTTGGCGCAATCTTGAGTCACAAACGAGTTTAGACATCTGATACACTGGTAGGGGTCATCGGAAGCGTGATGGTCTCGCATTCGCTTAGTTGTGGGTTCGAGTCCCGCAATGCTCTCCTCCCAGCAGCGACTGTTGGTGACCTACCATCGAAGTCCCCAAATGGCATACACATAGGGCAAAGGTAATGGCTTTAGCCGTAGCTACTCAGCGCCTCCTGGCGTAGGCTCCTCGCCTTATCTAGTTAGAGCTAAACAGTTCTTTGTATACTAAATTGCTCAGTGATTTCATTCAACGTTTATCGTTAATATTTTCGTAAAACATCAACGGAATACAAATATAATCACTTGAACCTTAGTTAAAACGTGGCACTCCAGTTTCTGCTTTGAGTTGTGCCAGAAGACCCGAGTCAGCTTAGGGCAGGATCGTTGCTGTCCAGGGGTCGAGGGACGTCCCCAGTACCCCCTTCGTTTAGGTTGATGCTTACAGATTCTTTCAAACTTAAGGCAGGACCTTGTACTGTAATGGCGCGCGCGCACGCACAGAGAGAGAGAGAGAGAGAGAGAGAGAGAGAGAGAGAGAGAGAGAGAGAGAGAGAGAATATGTTAGATCTAGCTGGCGCTGGACGTGGGTAGTGCATAAGACTAGAGTCCTGATTGAACTTCCCACGTTCCGCTCCGCCCGATACACGGACACAAGGACCCAGTCGCTTTGTCTGCGGGTCCTCGAGACAACCGCCCACGATCCTCAACTGGCCTGCGGCGCCGCTAACTGCCGGTTACACGAGCTGTCAATCTGTCAAACAGATACACTCCATCATTCAACAAACTCTTACATGGACACACGCACGCACACATCCATACATACACATACCACCTGTAGCTCTCGCTCGTTCTGACATACCACTTGTAGGTTTCTCTCACTCTGATATATACACGAGCGCGGGCGCGCGCACACACGGACACACACACAATGCATATGGATACACACATACTGTATACACCACGATACCGGGTTCACGCCATGCCTACGTGAAAAAGGTTCCACTCCTACTGCAAAACGTTACTGTCTCCCTTGGGCTATGGGATATGTGCATGTGTGCGTGCGCGTGCGTGTAAGGTCACATCATTACCCATTTCCCTCCCAAGCGTCTGGATGAAGATCAAACTCGAGACCCAACATCGAACAACCAAACACTCTTTCACTCCTTAGCGTCTCTCCCTCTCTTTCTCTCGGTCCCACCTCTCTATCCACTTTTCCTCTCCCCCTCTCTTCTCTTTATTCCTCTTTCTCCCTCTCCCTCTTTTCTCTTTACGCCCTCTCTTCCTCTTTCCAACCTCTCCTTCTCTTCCTCCTCTCTTTACGCCCTCTCTCCAACCTCTCCTCCCCCCATCTCTCTCTCTCCCGATGTCGCTCATTCCGGAAGTAGCCACTACACACGTCACCGAACAAAGACAAATAAGACAATACAGACTGACAGACGGAGACGGACAAGATACAGACACGAGACAGACCAATGTCGATCAGGCCCCCCTTAACTCATCTAATGATGGGGCACCTGCCACAGCGACACGCAACCAATCATTACCCTAATCTTTACGAGCTGGTCGTCCACACCTCCCTTCTCCTTCCCCCATCTCCCCAATCCCATTCCTTTGAACTGTCAAGTCACTCATACTTAAGTACGTCGTTCTCGTTGGCAGAGACAGACAGACTATACACTGACATACTGACGCACAGACTGTATACACAAGACATATTGACCCACAGACAGACGGACAGAGAGACTATACACATAGACATTGACTGACAAACACAGCTTGGCAGTCAAAGACAGCTATACTATATAAACACACTGAAAAACACAGACTTTACACACAGCCATACAGACGGACAACCATAGCCTATTGGGAGTTTGACAGACTATATACACAAACTGACGGGCAAACAGACAAAAAGATAATGCACAGACAAACTGACCGGCAAACACAGAAAAAAGACTATATATACAGTACACAAACATTCAGAAAGATAACTATAGCTTATTGGCAATCAAGCAGACTATGCACACTGGCGGAGAAAGACATACAATATACACAGACATACGAACGGACAAACATAACCTATGCAATTGCCGTATGGGTCAAGGTTGTAATTTGGACTGGTATGGTCATTCTACTTAATCTTATATTCATTAAGGATATCAGAGGATTAATCTCTGTTAAAAATAAATAAATAAACAAGTGCTCACGCAATCGCGCACACATACACAAGCACGCACAAAGTAATAAGCGTGCAGTCGCAAGGAGAGAGAAAAAAAAAAAAAAAAATACTCCTGCTATTAGCTTCGTTCCATCTGTGTTAACAAGTGTCGAAGAAGCCCGGAAGGACAAATGGGGGTTGGGGGTTGGGGATTTGGGACAGCGGCACACTTTGCCCTCCCCCCCCACCTTACTTCTTCCCTTCCTTCTTTTCTTCCTGTCCAGGGGCACTTGCTCACTCACTCACTCTCTCCCACGCTTTCCTTCAATCTTATTACATATTTCTCTCCCTACTCTCTCTCTCGTTTATGAGTCATCCACACCATCGTCCCACATCCTCACTCGACTGATACGACGCAACTAAACTCTATAAAAAAAGAATGGGTGTGCTTCAAGGAGGAACTATAAACGCGTAAAAAATGAGAGAGAGAGAGAGAGAGAGAGAGAGAGAGAGAGAGCGGAGAGTGTGATGAAGAGAATGGGTGTGAACTGAAACAAACGTAACGAGAAAGTGAATATAGTGGTTGTGGAATAGGTACGCATACAAATAACGGCTGCAAAGAAGAAAGGATAGGGGAGGGAGAGAGTACAATGGGTGGAAGCAAAAGGCAAGGTGAGCAAGGCCAAGAGAAGCTGGCGTTTCGACCACGCCCACTTCCTCATTTCTCGTCAACTGTTATTATTTTGAACAACTCGAAGACGACTTCGCTCGCAGGATTCTAGAATTCCCCAAGACAATTTCAATAATGCATTTAATATTCGCATGTTTTCAAGTTTTCTAAATTCGCCATTCAGATTCTCAATATATGACGCAAATGTCATACGACATTTGGAGATTAAAATAATGACAACAATAAAAAAGGAAAAGATTGTAACCGATGTCGTTTCGAACATGTAATAATTGACGACAATCGGCCGAAGTGTCAAGCGGTCTCAAGGAGGATGACCGACGCGAGTAGATCCACATCAGAGCCACGGGTGGATCAGGTGTCTGGCACTCAACACAGGACAAGATATGGCTCGCCCCCCCCCCCCTCCCATCCAACTGGGAAACAGGAATGGACGATCCTGCTTCTCCTGCTGCTGCTACTGTGGAGGACGAGGGGAAGAAAGAGGTTGTGGAGGAGAAGGTGGAGAAGGCGGAGGAGTAGGAGAGGGTGGAGGAGGAAGAGGAGGAAGAGAAGGTGGAAGAGGAGGTTGAGGAGGAGGAGGAAGTGAAAAAGGAGAAATTGGAAAACGAGGAAGAAGATGGGGCAGGAAAGTAAGGCGTGTCCAAAATCTCGAGTGCGACATTAAGCAGAAGACATGGAGGGAGCAAGGTCAAGATTCCAATAGGGAGCCCAAGGCGTGGGGCGTGATGATGAAGAAGCGAGTGACACAGAAAAAATTAACAAATAAAAACTTAAAAGTTAGGTAAGCAGAATACGTGTGCTTCAAAAAAATGTGCACCGGGTGGACTTAAAAGCGTTTGGGAAAAAATAATACGTACATAGACAAATAAATAAAGTTTAGTTAAGTAGACTAGGTGTGCGTTAAATAAAGTAGAGTGGGTTGTGGGTGGCCTTCAAAAGTGCTCGAATAAAAAAGAAAATAAATAAAACAAATGAATAAATAAAATATCTTTCGTCAATTCAAACACCTTGTGCACTAGGTGCAGACTACAACCGCTAACTCACCCCCACATTAAAGAAACAATGAAAAATAAATAAATAAATACACAATAAAGAAATATATAAAATATCAATATTAAATAGTTTGGCATAACGAAAAAGAAAAGAGAAATACTTATATGTGAATTACCCGTATATATTATAATTATCATATTGATTATTACATTATTATATATCATATCATATAATTATCATATATATATAAAATATTCTACAAAACGTCTCAGAGAGGACTGGTGACGTCACGTTGTCGTTTCTTGCACACAAGCGATGGCCCACAGAATTGTAATTACAACTTCTTAAAAATAATACACAATGTATTTTTGTACAATAGTACATTTCTTTTATAGGGAAACAATTTCCGTTCGTGGGGTGAAGTAGAGAAAGATACTATATCAACCAGCCTGCCGTCAAGCGATTCTATTCATCTTCGTGGGATCCCCTTCACCATGGAATAACTTCGACATTTTCGCTCCTCCTTGTTTGTGCCCACAGCTGCGGCGACTTGACACGCCCGACATTAACCGAGGTTAAATTTCGCGCAACAAATTATCAGGCCACTATGGCTGTCGGTCGAGAACTTGTTAGCCATTTGTTTTCCCCACACTACTATGTATCAACCTTTGTGAATATCAATTTCATTTTCCTATGAAAGTGTGTGCAGTCGCGCACACGCAAAATGACTCGATGTGTCCTCAAACACGTAGACACCTGAATATCTCAGATCTCATTTTGAACTACCAATATAAAGAGACGAGATGACGTTGACTTTGGTCTCATTCCTAAGACCACACCACTAAAAAGTGCGCGCATGTCATCCATACAAAGTCCAAGAACATTTCTACAAGGGAAGATGACAAAAACTTCACCCGGACGAAACCCTGGCTTCGTCATCCAGGAAGGAAAGAAGAAAGGTAAGGAATCTATGCCAGGATGTGATGAGTAACTGCGGCCGAAGCAGTCACCTTTGCCCTAAGCCCTTGGACTGTTAGGACAGGTAATACAGTCACTGCTGGGAATCAGAAAAGATTGCGGAATTCGAACCCAAATCAAAGCGAATGCGAAACCAGCACCCTTCCCAATACGCCACCACTGACAAATACAGTCATCTTTATGTGTGTGTGTGTGTGTGTGTGTGTGTGTGTGTGTGTGTGTGTGTGTGCGTGCTCAAGTTACATACACGTACACGAAATTTTGCGTTCAACTCATCTCCACTATGATAGTACAATTGGTATGTATACGAATATATAAGAAAAATTGCGCTCAACTTGTATCTCTCTTGATGGCGCAATCGGTTAAGTCACTATCACTTGTCACGTGCTAGAGTAGGTTCGAGTCCTTGGCTGTACCACGTTTCAATTTCTGCATGTTGGCCTCCTCGAGGTTCTCGGTGTTGATGGCTTAGAATTAAAGTGAACTGTGGTTGATAAAAATTTATATCTGTTCACTGGGACATTCAGTGTTGTACAAATACTTTCCCGCGTTCGTATACTTACCAATTGTACTATCATAGTGGAGCATACGAATAAATATATACATCTAAGTCTAAATAAAAAATATTCTTCTAAAAAACGCTGTGGAAGTCGGGGACAGGTGGTATTACGGTGACACTTTGTCCTGAAAATATTCTTTAAAAAGCGCTTGGGTAAGTCGGGGTCAGGTGGTATTCTTCTTCGAGTTCTTCTTCTTTTTCTTCGCGTTCTACTTCGTGTTCTTCTTCGCTTTCTTCTTCGTGCTGGGGATCCCGTGTTGGGGTTCCGCCCCTGGGCCGAAGCCGAAGGGGAAAACGAGGGATTAGAGCGCGGAAAGCTGCGGCCGTAGGCCGCTGTTTGCGCAGCCAAGCCCCCGGCGAAGCCCGCGGCTTGTATACATATATATATATATATATATATATATATATACATATATATATACACATATATATATATATATACACACACACACATTATATATATATATATATATATATATATATATATATACATACAACTGCAATCCGGGACTCGAACACTATACTGTACGGCTCTTACCACAAGGCTAGGACATTACCGACCATAGTATACGCATGATGTACAAAAGCAAAATTCTGGAGCTTGTCCTACACATTCGCCGACATCAGCTCGCATGAAGCGGCGCATAGTTTCAATTTCACTCCGCCTTATATTCAGGAGAGCCATCAAAGTGTGTGTGGAGTATCGAAAGTTAGATTAAACAACTCTGCCACCGGGGCGCGGCGAGAGATGAGTAAGTTGAATAACAAGGTTAAATCTATCCTGATAAACACTCGGCTTAAACACATACTGAACTCAACCTCCAAAAGGTAAACATACAATTCTCTTTTTTGCGCCCCCCCCCCAAACGGGCCGCCCACATCGTCTCACAACAACAAGAGCACCCGGAAGAAGACCCGCCCGCCCGCGCGCCCGCACGTACAGCCATGCTCCCACCCTCCCCTCCCTCTCCGCCAACGCGGTGCTCCATTTTACTAGCTGACACTGTGCTCTTTCCTGTCATCTTGGGCCAGCCCGCCCGTCCCCCACACCCAGCACGCCGCCGTCCTCCTCCTTCCACAAGGATTTATTAACAATCGCGCAAGAGGAGGAGGACGGGTGCCACTCCCTCAGGACGCGGCACGGGTGCCCGAGTGCCTCGCCCCTCGCGAGGAGGAAGCACACGCTCCAGGATCCACAGGCTTCCGGCCACAACCTGAACCAACGACTCGACACTACCACACTACGATGAGAATGAACGATTCATTTCAATAGTATGAATGTCAACAAAATCCACAGCTACCCAAATAAATGACAGCATGTAAAAACTGGTTCCAAAACGAAGACTTAATATCAATGCACAAAATAGTTACCCACAGAAATGACGCAAGGTAAAATAACTTACGACAAACTCGCAGATATAACTCAAATACAAATCACCTCGATATCAACACATTTTCAAAGAAAATGGCCCACGACACCGTAGAGAGAAAACTGAATTGACACAAATATTTCTAAGAAATACATAACGCCAACAGACAGGCAATATATATATATATACACACACGCACATATATATTGTCAAGTATCTAGAACTGTAACAGGTTCAGTTTAACGTCATATAATTACTCAAAACGACAATAACTGCCTTACCGAAAATGTGTGCGCGCGCGTGTGACGCATGAAAAGTGAGCAACGATGAGTATCAAGCCAAATGATAAAAGAAAACAAGAGAGAAAAGACATCACTTGAACACTCATTAACCATGACTAGATCACAAGATAAAATAAACAAATAAATAAAATAAATGGATACAAATAAACCAAAAAGAAACTCGTCCAAAGAGGTAATCAAACAAATCAGTTAAATTGTCTGAGTCTATCTGAGGAATCCCATCTACATGGTGTATGCATGCAGTTTCAACCACAGGTATTTGATACGGTTGCAAAACTGCGGCATCAGAAAGAGCAACATTGAAGTGATATCATAGCAGTAATAGCAGCAGTATTATTAGTATAGTAGTAAAGCAGCAGTAGTAGTAGTACTTGTAGCAGGAGGAGGAAAGTAGTAGTAATAGTAGTATAGTAACAATAGTTGCAGAGGCAAAACCTCTGAACAGAGGCCCTCCTCTCCTCAAACTACTAAATAAATCTATCAATCGACCATGAAAATAAAGCAAAAAGTGCGGCGCATCACATTTAGCTGGAAAAGGCTTGGACAACAGAGGAACTCTCCACCTTATGTCTGGTCGGATACTAACATGTCTCGTCAGCAACTGACCAGATAGTTGGATAGAAGTTTACAGGAGTGACGTGGCCAGGGTTGGCACATTAGTCCCGATTAGCTGATTAATCGATTACTTGGCTGATTGTGAAGGGCTATCCCCATGCTACTAAACGAGACTTGGGAACTGACAATGACAATGGTGACAAAACTACCACTTCCTTCTCCTCCACCTCCCTCTTCTTCGCCCTCCCCCTCCTCCTCCACCTCCCTCTTCTTCGCCCTCCTCCTCCTCCTCCACCCCTCCCCCCTCTTCCCCTCCTCCGCCTCCCTCTTCTTCGCCCTCCTCACCCGCTCGACTCGACCCACGCGCGACAAATAAGCGATCTCGCGCAGCCAGCTGCTGCTGCTCGGCTGGAACCATTCCAGAGCCAAGGGCGACGGGGCAGTTCCAGGTAAACAAAAAAGGCGCCACAATATGGTTAAAGATAAATTCAAATAAATATAGGGATATCAAAATAACAACAATAATAATAGAAAAAGTAAATTAATAATTAATCTAACACGGGAAATCGATATTAAAAGAATATGCAAAAGGAACCTTAGGAAAGCAAACAAGTATATATATATATATATATATATATATATATATACATACATACATATACCAAGGCTTTTTCCCCCTTCCAAGGGAGGTAGCCAAAAAGGGAAAGGCATAAAAACACTCCCACCCATTTCATCCCTAGATACACTCCACACCCCTCCCACCCTCCCTCTCATCTGAGCACCTCCTGGATGACGGGTCATCCCTGCACCCTGCCCACCGCCCTGGGTCAGAAGCAGTGTCGCAAGACACAGTACATCCACAGCAAGGCCGCTTCATTTAATCGGCGACCCCCCCTCCCCGTCCCCCTCTGCATATAAGGCGAGGACGGGGAGAAATCCCTTCGGGCTGCGTCAAAATTTACTCACACATACTACCCCCCCCCCCCCCCCGCCTATTCCTCCTCATGCAGTCACAACATCATCCATATACAACCATCCTCCACTCACCTCTGTCTTCCGTCCTCTCCCTTCCTTCCTCAACAGACATTCCCCTCTTCCCCAAAGCCCCCTTCACCCCATCCATCCACCTCATCCTAGGACGTCCCCTCATGTTCACTCCCTCCACATCTGCCTTCCATACCTCTTTTACTAGTCTTTCTTCACTCATTCTTTCCATGTGTCCAAACCATCCTAATATTCTTTCATCAACCCTCTCTCCCAAATCCTTTTTCACCCCTGTTCTCCTCCTCACCTCCTCATTTCTCACTCTATCCAGCCTAGTAACCCCCACCATACTTCTCAGACACCTCATCTCAAACACATTCAAACTCCTTCTCTCTTCTTCTCTTATATTCCACGTTTCTGCCCCATACAGTGCTGTTGGCACAATCACTCCTTCATACAGTCTCCTCTTCGCATCCATTCCCAAATGTCTATTCCTCATTACACTCTTTAAACCACCAAGGCATTTACTCGCTTCTCTCAATCTACATTCTACCTCCACCTTCACTCCACCTTTTCCTGCTACACTTGCACCCAAGTATCTAAAACTATCCACTTCCTCCAGTCGCTCTCCCTTAATGTTCACTTCCAGTCTACTGCCACTTTCACCCCTTGTACATCTCATCACCTTACTTTTACCCACATTTATCTTTAGCTTTCTTCTATCACATACTCTCCCAAACTCTGCCACCAGCTTCCTCAATCCCTCCTCTGACCCTGCCACAAGCGCAGTGTCGTCCGCAAACAACAGCTGGCTCACCTCCCACTTTTCTCCATTTTCTTTAACCATCTCCAATCCCTGACCCACTACCCTAGCATTCACCTCTCGCACCACCCCATCCATGTATAAGTTGAACAGCCAGGGCGACATAACGCATCCTTGACAAGTCCCACCTTTACTTCAAACCACTCACTCTCTCCATTTCTAATCCTGACACATGCTCTACTACTCTCATAAAAACTCTTGACAGCTCCCAAAAGCTTTCCTCCTATCCCATAAATCTGCATAACCTCCCACAGTGCCTTTCTGTCTACCCTATCATAAGCCTTTTCCAGATCCATAAAAGCCCAAAAAACATCCTTCCCCTTTCCTATAGCTTTCTCACATATCTGTCTTACCACAAAGATCTGATCTACACAACCTCTACCTGTCCTAAATCCACACTGTTCCTCACCAATTACTCCTTCTGTTCCTCTCCTAATAAATAAATGAAATAAAAGTAAATGCACAAAAGTTACTCGAAGGATGACCTTCCAAGACTCAGATAATGCCAAGTAAACGTAATGGGTCGTTCCAAATAAAGCATATAGACGTTGGGCAACTCTGGAAGAAGCAAAATCATTTCGCAAGGGCCGTTCCAGAAGATCAAATCAAACACCACCACCACGCTGATTAAAGTACATACAAATAAAGATTAAGAAAAATGTTTAAGACGGAAAAAAAAAGAATATATATATATACATATATGTATATACACATATATATATATTATATATATATGTATATTCATGTATATATATATTATATATATATATATATACTATAATAAAATAGTAGCCTCTGCATGTCTGTTCACGAACGCCTCCTAGGGTTTTGGAGATAGACCCCCATAACCATATATATTCTGATACCCTATCACTCTAGGTACTTGGATAACTATATTTCATTTCCAAAAAAATATTATTTTGGCTAGGTTTAAAGGTTAAATGGGTATGGTGGGGTAACACGCCACTACTGCAGTTCCCCTTACCACGATTAGCATTTTGTGACAAAAATTACTATGATTAAACAAATCATTGTATGTGTTCATAAATAGTATTTATATTTGTGAGATTAATGTTGCCACAAACTATGATAGCCTTTATAAGGAGAAAGCATGTAAATGTAAAATGATTGTATAATTTTACCAAATGTTTAAATATTGGTTATTCTTATTTTACTTTCGCGGGCGGCAATATACTTCAGTTCACATCACAAAGAAAACGAAAAAACGTAGAGACTGAACAACTTCACACCAGGCTTAATGACCCCTTATGGGTCGATAGCCTTAACTTCAGTTCAAAGATAATAAAAAGTTAGTTCAATTCTTCTCTTACGGCCGAATATATCTTATTTTCAAAGGGTGTCTCCCTCGATTTATTTTTCTTACTTAAAATTTTATTTGTGTAACTTTTCTCCACAAATTCTATCAAAATTAAAATTATCATCATTTGCCCGCAGCAGCGCGCGGGTAATTTGGCTAGTATATATATATATATATATATATATATATATATATATATATATATATATGTGTGTGTGTGTGTGTGTGTGTGTGTGTAACATAAATATATTAATAAATAGAATAATAGTAAATAAAAATATATGCAATAATAAAAATAAAAACGGAGACCAGGCCCACCAGAGGCAGTCCCAGTCATCTAACCCAATTCCGGGCATATCCAGATGCGTTAAGCACATCCCATCCAAGGGGCCATTGAAGATGAAGAATAATAACAAAAATAAGAAAAATGAGAATAAGAAAAAATAAATAAAATGGGTGGGGTTGGGTGGGGCAGAAACGAATCCGTTCCGAAAGTTAGAACCAAATTCAAGAGTTGTCCCTTAAAAATATACATAAACAGATGACCTTAGAAAACAAATCATGTCGAAATAACAGTAAATAATTTTGGGGATGGTTCCAGGAGAGAAACCTTCCCAAATGGCCGTTCTTGGAAAGTAAACAATTTCTAGTGCCGCCCAAAAATCGACATGCAGAATTGGGCTTCCGTCCAGAATTGAAGAACATGCTCGAGGGCCGTTACACATGAGATAAATAATCTCAGGGGCATCTATCCAAAGGATAGAGAGAACCCAAGCTTAGTTATACATGGATACATAAATGCCTACCACAAAATTATATAAATAAATAAAAAATAAATAAATATCAAATACAATTTCATTTAGCTAAAAGGAATCCCTCCCACCTCGCAAGGACGTAATATCTCTATTGGACCGTTGCGAAATGTCCTCACATATTTTATTTACTTGATGCTATCTACTTTATTTTCGTTTGTTATTCCCTTCTTATAAGAGGGAAAGCGCCTTTTGGCATATGCGTATATTGTTTGTATGCATCATCGATCTTTATTACCTTATTTTCTATTTTATTTATCTTTATTTTTCCCCAAGGCCAGACTCCTTTGTTCAGTTGGAAGAACTCTCCTCAACAGGGAAGTACAGAATCTTCCCCAGTGGGCCATTCCAGAAATCCTTCCCGTCGAAGCCGCCGGAGACTCGAAGCAAGAAAGCCCAAAGTAAACAAGAGGGTCCCCGACACCTCTTATTAGGGACCCCGATAGAATCTGGGGAGGCAACGCCAGCCACCTCGTTTCTAAACGCTTTACCACCAACTCCTCCCTCTTCCTCCTCCTCCTCCTCCGTCTTCCTCATCTCTCTTCTTCTCCTCCGTCCTCCTGATCTTCCTTCTCCTCCTCTTGTTTTTCTTTCCCTCCTATTCGTCTTTCCTCTCCCTCCTACTCCTCCTCCTCTTCCTTCTCCCTCTTATTCCTCGTCTACCTTTTCCTCATTCTTCCTCTTTGTCTTCCTTCTCCCTCCTACTCCTCATCTTCCTTCTCCCCCGTCCTCCTCCTCCATCCTCTTCCTTCTCCTTCCGTCCTCTCCTCCTTCCTCTTCTTCCCCGTCTTCCTTCTCCTCCTCGTCTTTCTTCTCCCTCTTTTTCATCGTCTTCCTTCTCCTCCTCGTCTTCTTTCTCCCTCCCACTCCTCCTCGTCTTCCTTCTCCCTTCTACTTCTCGTCTTCCTTCTCGGCATATTTCTCCCTTCCACTCCTCGTCTTCCTTCTCCCTCCTCCTCCTCGTCCTTCTTCCTCCTCATCGTCGTCGTCGTCTACTCCTTGCCCCCTAACTTCTTACTATCCTTCTGTGTTCATGTATTCTTCCTCTTCCATCTCCGCAACTTTGCAGAACTCCTTCTATCACTTGTTTATTTCCCAACCCACTTTGGCACTCGTTTTCACTTCATCTTGCAGCCAAAGAAAGCCCTTCAATCCTAAACTCCTCCTTCCTCATCCTGTTCTTCTCACCTTGTTCATGTTCTCAACCTAGTTGTGCACACCTGGTCTCGCTCGCTCGCTCCCTCCCTCCCTCCTCCCACTTCATCCTCTAAACGCTTCAATCCAGTTCTCTTCCTTTCTCCTCCTGCCAATCAATATTTCCCTTTTCTCCCATTTTCCTTATTCCCCTCCCAATCCGTCTCTTCCTCTTTCCAATCCTTCATAACCTTTTCCCTTCCTTCTCCTCCTCCCAATCTTTTCTCCATCCCATCCTCCCTATACTTTCTCTCCTTCTTTCTCCTCCCCTCCTATTTCTTCTTTATAGTCTTCCTCCTCCTCCCCATCCTTTGTCCTCTTCCCTCCTCTCTCTCTCTGTTCCTTTCACCTTGCTTAAGTCCTCAAATAACTTCTGGGCTCGTTCCTCATAACCCACTGATATACGAACGCCGGCATATCTAACCGCTGCTATGCGAGGGCGGGACCCTGATAACGGGACGCCGCAGATGTGGCTGCTGCGGCAAACACTGCGAGCATGACTGTCGGCCTTGCAGCCAACAACCCGGCCACGAAATAAATACACTCAACCTCTTTGTTATTGTGTGTGTATGTGTGTGTGTGTGTGTGTGTGTGTGTGTGTGTGTGTGTGTGTGAGAGAGAGAGAGAGAGAGAGAGAGAGGAGAGAGAGAGAGAGGGGGGGAGAAAGAGAGAGAGGGGGGAGAGAAAGAGAGAGGGAGGGAGGGAGAGAGAAAGAGGGAGGGGGAGAGAGAGAAAGAGAAAGAGGGAGGGAGAGAGGGAGGGAGAGAGGGAAAGAGTGAGTGAAGAATGAGGGGGAGGGAGAAAGAGAAGGATAGAGGAGAAAATGAAGGTGCGGAAGAGAGGGAGAGGGAGGGAGGGAGGAAGAGAGAGAGAGAGAGAGAGAGAGAGAGAGAGAGAGAGAGAGAGAGAGAGAGAGAGAGAGAGAGAGAGAGAGAGAGAGAGAGAGGGGAGAAAGAAAGAGAGGGGGAGAAAGAAAGAGAGGGGGGAGAGAAAGAGAGAGGGAGGGAGGGGGAGAGAGAGAAAGAGAAAGAGGGAGGGAGAGAGGGAGGGAGAGAGGGAAAGAGTGAGTGAAGAATGAGGGGGAGGGAGAAAGAGAAGGATAGAGGAGAAAATGAAGGTGCGGAAGAGAGGGAGAGGGAGGGAGGGAGGGAGGGAGGGAGGAAGAGAGAGAGAGAGAGAGAGAGAGAGAGAGAGAGAGGAGAGAGAGAGAGGAGGGAGAGACGGAGAGTGAGAGACGGAGAGTGAGAGATGGAGGTGGAGTGAGGGAGGGAGGGAGAGAGAGAGTGAGTGAGGGAGGGGGTATATGATGTTTATGTAAGAATGTACACAATGACAAAAGCCACACAATACTACGTTCTATCGAACATATTAGAGGAAAAATTCATGTTCGACATATAGACTCAAATCTTCCACTGAGGTCTGGAAGCCTCTTCCTCCAGGCACTGTGACCAGAGAAACATCTCCGCTCATAAGAAAAACAGTGATCACTTAACTTCCACTCTCCCTGCTTAAACCTCTCCTTAACCAACTATACAGTGGCAACGTACCACAGCACAAATACACACACCAAAATGCCCTTTCCCCCTCAAAATGGAGGCGGCCCAGCCATGCCTGGCGCACATCACCCATTCAGCAAATATTTGTTTTCCCTTTTGATTTTAGTTAAGACATTATCAAAAATATAGATATAACCGCCGCAGCTTCCTCACAAAGGGAAACCTCGCTCAAAAATAATAACAATGATAATAATAGCAAAGATAACAACAATAATAAACAAATAAAGTGTATCAATGCATAATAATGGAGCAATGCGAAATTCTAGTAACCAAAAAAATTAGTTATCTTCCACAATCTCCCAGATTGACACCAGGCCACGGAGCACTACTCGAGATGCAGTGCTCTAGGTCCGTGGACACCACGTAGTGGGCCAGAGGGCCACACGTTGGACCACTGCCAAAAAACTATTTGGAGTTTGTGGATGTTCAACGATTCTATTCAGTGTTGAAAATGTGAGTGGTCTTTACCTCAGGGG
>NC_134809.1:47231680-47239180 GCF_046742065.1 Oratosquilla oratoria | reverse complement strand
GAGTAATAGCATCATCGACCAGCTGTCTATGAGGAGGGCAGACGGAATCTACTAGTGGCGGCGCATCAGCGTGGTCACGGGCTTTATATCTACTGCTTGAACTGCATAATCCACAGGGTGTGTGTGTGTGTGTGTGTGTGTGTGTGTGTGTGTGTGTGTGTGTGTGTGTGTGTGTGTGTGTGTGTGTGTGCATCTTCAGAAGATTAATTCAATATCTTCCTATTTCATCTCGTATTTTCTTTCCTTAAATCAGCTCTGGAGTCCATGTCTATTAAAATTCAACCCTTTCCCTACGGATCCTTCAACTGAATAAAATTGCCTGACTGCAAGTACAAAAAAATCATAAAAAGCAGCAAGTTAAATAGTGAAAAAAATTAAATTTTACAAATATGCTTCTTGTATTTATGTACAGCATTACTTTTTAATGGTAGTAGTGTGCATGCACGCGCGCGCGTGCATTCCTTCCATTTTCATCACAAATTTCATGCTCATATTCTGTTGTCTTTTCCTTTTGTTTTGTATTTTCTTTTCACCACATTTTGGGCAACTAATACGTCTGTTGGAAGTTCATAACATTCACTACTCTGAATTTCTCAAATTCCCTTCTTGCGCGATACTATATCAAACGCCTTCTTGAGATCTAAATACAAACACACATACTCCCGCGTCTATCTCTCTTCCAATGTTTTACGTTTGATTCAAACACTTTAGTTTAAGTCTACATAGGAGCATTTTGCTCATATCCTACCTTATATTGGTTAACTTTACACAGAATCCTAGTACCATACCAAACACCATTTTGTGGTTCAAATATACCCACCTGCTTCTATCACGCAGTCTGTCGTAAATTATCAGCGAGGAAGAGGAACACGCAGTTTCTCTTCGGAGTCCAAAAGGGTTCGACTGGTATCCAAATGGCTTGGCTGATATCCACATGCCTTGTCTGATACCAACATTATACATGGGCCATCTACAGGTATGTCTATTTTTCTCCAGTATTTTTGTTTTTGTCTGTGAGTCTGTCTGTGCGTCTGTTACACCATCACCACCCAACTGTCACCCAAATAACCACTAAAATTACAACCAACCACATAAGCACAACTATTACATATCACCACCGCACATCGCAACACAACTATAATCATCCCACCCCAATAACCACCACCGCACATCATACCACAACCATAACAACTACCAACACATCAAAACACTGCATCCTCACCCCACAACCACCACACATCATACAACCACAACTACCGCACTGCAACCACAACTACCAGCACCAGCAACTGACCCTTGCAGCTCTGATCAGCCAAGCTAATGACACAAGACGAGCGGGGCACCACGAGGAAAATGACGGCTGGGGCGACGGCGACTCGGCCTAGCCCATCCCAGTCTCCTTCCTCTTGGAGAGCGTATAATTTTTGCGATAAGATCTCCTAAGGGGGTTGCAAGGGCTGTGAGCCTCAGCCGCCCACGTCTCTAGTCGACGTGGGCGCGAGGGGCGGCGGGCGTGCGACGTCAGCGCCACTCCTTCCAGCGTCCCTCCCGCTGGCTGCGGCGTATCCGCCTATATACAGCACCATTTGTGACGCCGGAACGACTTCTCTACGTCCGGTACCGATATTCTGATCTGACGTCAGACAATTTTATTCACTTGAGGGGGTTTTAGGTATCAATGGGTTAACCCCTCCAATTTGATTCTCTCTCTCTCTCTCTCTCTCTCCAGTAAGTGATGAACCTCACCATGGAACTGTTGTCCTTCGGTTTCATGTTTCCTGTAGGACTCTCACACTCACTCACTTCCTCCCTTTCACTAAGATGTCACACTTTACAAATTTACCATACGAAGATAAACTTAGGAACCTTAACTTACACTCTGGAAAGACGAAGACTGCGGGGTGACCTATGAGGTATTCAAACGGGTCAAGGGTTTTAACTCGGGCGATACAGGTAAGGTCATTATTTTGGACAATTTTAGGTTTAAGAAGGAAACAGGATAGAACTGATTTACGAACGGAGTGGTCAACGAATGGAATAGACTTAGTAACCTTGATGTAGTGAGCACTGAAACAATTGGTTGTTGTAAGAGAAGACGAGGTAACTTTCTGGATAAGGATGACAAATGGTAATAGACATGGAACTGCCTAATGTGGGCCTTATGGTTGCTTGAAGTCTCCTCCATACTTATGTTCTTAAAATATGTTCTGGCTGTCGCCAAATCATTAAGAGGTCTCTGTTCAGCAATGGACTCAGGATGACTCATTGATTAACTAAGGATAGAATTACTTGGTCATACAAAGTGGGACGTTTTTTTAAGGTTAAAGCTACGAAGTTTTGATCTGCTGAGAGAGCCAGGTGGTTGTGGTGGTGGTGGAGGAGGAGGAGGAGGAGGAGGAAGAGGAGGAAGAGGAGGAGGAAGAGGAGGAAGAGGAGGAGGAGGAGGAGGGTGGGAAGGAAGGTGTGAGGTCAGGGTCACAGTAGCAAAGGGTTTCCAAATTGCGGGATGATAAGTGTGGGATTTGTGTATGCTTTCACTTGACCACCCTTTATATGGGACAAAACTCCTTTTGGAGGAAATGCATGTATACATTTATGTATGTACGCATGCATGTGACTATATACTTTACTCCTGGAAGCCCTGGCCTCAAACAGATTTACTAAACAAATAAATATATATATAAATAAAATGTATAGATCGCAGGTGATTCAGCAAACTATCACACTGCGCCAAGTTACTGTTGAAAATGGTGTTTGGTAGACTAGAAAAAAAGAGAAGAAAAGCACAGTTTGTGTCCGTGTTTAGGGTCATGAGAGAAAACAGATGTACAAACATTTTTCGCTTTATTATGTAGCGTGGAATTCAATGAACTATGCCCTTGGTCCAACTCGCTCGCGGCTGGGTTTGATCTGCCGTCACCCCACCTCCGCCGCAAGTAGTGACGCTCAAACACGCTTGGTCAGCTTTATAGACCGTATACGAAAAGTCCTTCGACATGAAAAAATAATTAAAAGTACTAAGCAAGTACGATTTAAGAATAAAGCTGCTGTTAAAAAAAGGGCCTCTTATGGGAGGACATTTCGCTTTACAGACTACGAAAGGGCATTTGATTATGAACAACACAAAAAACAAATACATACAAGTACTGACCATATGTGGTTAAGAATGAGGAATCTGCAGATAAAATGGGACCTCTTTTAGGAACAGAAAAGTACTGTCAGGGTAGGGAGTCAGTTCATCCTTAAATACAAGAATCAATGAGAAGCGCGAGGAAAGGTGTTGGTTTGCCAGATTTGTTCAACATTTATTCTGAACAAAATTTTCGTCAACGTGATCATTAAGATCAATCCATCCATCAGCCATTTCGAGTCCACTATTGAACAAAGGCCTCCTTCATGTCATTCCATAATTCGCACGACTGTGGAAACCTCTGCCACATCACTCTTGCAAACTTCTCCATCCTATCTCTCCACTAACCAAATATCTCACCAGAAATTAGGAGGTAGGGAGGCGAGATGACTGCCACAATTCTTTTACATGCAAACAACTTGCATATCGGTCAGGACTAAAAGAGATGGGAAGGAGAAATATTTCAGATAATAAAAGGTATGCAGGCGATAGCGTTTTATAATTTGAAAGCGAGAAAAAAAAGTAAATGAAAACCTTTAATATGTACTGAAAAAAAAACGCGAAATACTCACATCATTACAAGGGACTTGCAGGTATTGAATATGTATGAAAATTCAACTTGGCACATTCCTAATGTTTGATGGAAGATGTAGAATGGAAATTAGAATGTATATGGTTGCCTAAAACCCAGTTCTTAAGATGAAAAGAGGTCAACTGAGAAGGTTTTGGGTTTATTTATTTTTTGTTATTTCATGTATGAAAATATAACTTCAGTTAGAACACTAAAATGCACGTTTCTAGCATTTTATAGCCCTGATTTTATCCAAATAGCATGATCTTTTTTGAAAGTGCCTGATAGCAGACCAACTTTTCAATGTCGTTGTTACATTTTCCACCGCTAGGGTAACTGATGACGTCGGTAGTGTTGTTTACACTCTCGGACATGGCCACGAACACTATGGGGATTTCACCTCGAGTGAAGAAGATTTATCGGATTTGGATCCCCTCTCGTGTTCCAATGTGGGTACGACACAAGGACACATGTGCGAACCAATTCGGATATCCAAACAAGACCCAACTGACGAAGAACATGTCGAGAGCGAGGAATCTTCAGAGGATGAACGCCCAGAACGAGCACGGAACAAGGACTGGTGAGTTCGTCGGAATGCATTACTGCATGCACGCTTCACATACATAAATGCACATCACCAATCACACACCCCACACCAGACCAGACACATGATTTCGTTGGTTTGTCATCAGACGTGCGTATGGAGGTTTGATGGCATGAAATGGTAGACCTTATTCCCTGTTCGTTCTGGGCGTTCATCCTCTGAAGATTCCTCTGCCTCAAGCCAGAAAAGGTTGGGAACAGCTGGCTTAGACAAAGGGGGTAGGGGACTTTAACATTGGGGGAGGGGCTTGGATACTGGAAGGGGTGACTTGGACAGAGGGGGGGAGGGCCCTTTGATAGTGGGGATTGGTTGGAAGAATCCATAAGTGCAAACGGGTAGATATTAGAACCATCACTGACCGCCTACATCATCAAAAAGCACCACTCACTAATGCCCAACACCACCATCATTATAAACTGTACCACCATCTGTACAATCACCATCTATACCACTAATACCATCACCTGCACCACCTGTAGCACAACCACCATCTGTATCACCTACACCATAGGGTTAGGCTTGGTTCAGCCATACAGAGATTAAACCACGAGATCAGCAACAAATAAAAAAAGTCAATAATCAATCAATCAATCATCCTGTGTCCACTGCGGAACAAATACTTCTTTCATGGCATTCCATGACTCGCACAACTGCGCCAACCTCTGCCACGTCACTCTAGCAAACTTCTCCCTCTCGTCTCCCCATCTTCCACGCTTGCTATCTCGCGACGTCCACTCAGTAACACACTTGTCCCATCGCTCATCGATAGAGATGAAAATCTCTGCAGGGTCACTCATATCGAACAGGTTTTGTATGAAAGATGAGACAAAGAGCAGCTCGCACGCACAGTCGCAGGACTTACTGCTAACTGGTACGTCCCTGGGAACAGGGAAATTTCTCAGATATATGGGGCACCATCATAATGACGTGAACCACTGAGTACCCTAGAGTTATACAGAACTCCACCGAATATAATGAACAAGGTAACACTAAAGAATTAGCTCACCAGGAGTGAGAGAGAGCGGGGAAGGGAGGAAGGGAGGGAGAGGGAGGGAGAGAGAGGGAGAAATGGAGGGAGAGTGGGAGAGAGAGGGAGGGAGGGAGAGAAATGGGAGGGAAGGAGAGAGATGGGAGGGCGGGGGAGAGATGGGAGAGAGAAAAAGAGAAAATCACCAGCAGCAGTATGTGGACGAGCAAGTAGCCAATCCGGCCGGGCCCACCACGCCTTCAAATATATATAGAGCAGCAGCAGCAGCAGCGTCGTCGTCGAGGCGCGGAACGGTCTCTTTCCAAGACATGATTTACGCCCGACACAGGGGCGGCGAGGCCAATACTTAATCCAACCTTTTGTGTACATTATAAAACATGGCCTGGTACACACAGGCGTGCGCGCGCGCACACATACACACACACGACTGTGCGTTAATACCAACACCCTCGCCCTGATGGCATCGCGGCTGCAGGGGATGGGGATGGTGGGGAACCAGGAGGAGGAGGAGGAGGATTTAGAATGTAAGGAAGACGAGGAGAATGAGCAGGAGGAAGTGTAGAAGCGGAGGAGAAGATGGGAAGTTAGAGAAGCAAGAGGGTTTCAAAGATGAGGACGAAGATGAGGATGAAGACAAGGACGATAAGTAGTAGTAGTACTTCTTTGAGGAGTTGAAGGAGGAGAAAGAAGTAAAAATTGAAGGCGGCGGTGAAACAGGAGGAGGAAAGGGAGAAGCATGATGATAAGGAGAGGGAGGACGGAGAAGGTAGAAAAAGAGAACAAAAGTTTGGAGACGATGAGGAGGAGGATATGGAGGAAGCTGGGGAGGATGAGGTGGAGGTTGAGGAGGATGAGGATGAAGAAGAGGATGGGGAACAGAAGGAGATTGAAGCGGAAAGAGGGTAAAAAGGATAAAGATGAGAACAGAGGAGATTGGGGAAGAAAAGGATAAGGAACCTGCGTGGTACTAGCAGGATTAGGACTTGCATTAGGATTGGGGAGTTGAACTTGTGTTGGATAAAAAAAAATCATAAATATCAATAAATATATAAAAATAACATAGTAAAAATAATAATGATTATAATACCATGAAAAACAATATCAATACTAACGAGAATTTAACTATACAATCTCAACAACTTCATCTAGCTGTGTGTGTGGGGGGGGGAGGTTTTAAGGTTTTAGGAAGTTTTGGGGAATTCTGTGGATTTTACGTGGATTTGGAGTTTTTAGGAAATTTGAATGGTTGAGGGTTGAGGGTTTGGGGTTAAGGACGAGTTTAGGTGGCTTTCAAGAGGGTATGATGGTATCTGTGGGAATTTCGGGGTTTTGTAAGAATTTAGAGGAGTCTGAGGATGAGGGCAGTGGGGTGTCCGACATCTGACCGAAGAAGTCGCACGTGCTCAATGTCCCCAGTGATTGGTGGCACATGGCCCGATAGCGCCACTCACTCCTTATCAACCTGACATTTCAATCCCAACAAACAACCGAGAATGGCAAAGTAAATAAATGTTTAGCAAAACATAATAAAAGTAGGCCTGAATGAGAGAATACAGAAAGATAGAGGGAGGGGGAGAGAGAAGATAGAGAAGGAAAGCGAGAAGAGAAGAGAGAGGAGAAAGGAGAGAAGAGAAAGGGGAAAGAAGAGAAAAGAAAGAAAACAAAAACAAAGAATAACAGCGAGACGGTGTATTAGTGAAAGAAATAGAGAGGAAGACTTTGGAAAACACGACTGGATTAAGCGACGTTCCATCTTGATCACCATCCATCAAACTTACTGTGGGTTGGGGTTGTGTGTTGCCCGTGCCAAAGACCCGGTAAACAATCCCGATTCTAATCACACATACCTGTCAAAGAAAGGAAAGAGTTAACCACAAAATAAACACACAAACAAATACACTGCAAGGCAAACAATGGGGTAAGGATCCGCTACTTCCACGTTCATAAGAACATGTGAATGGAGGAGAATAGATGAAACCATAAGGCCCACACTATGCACTTCAATGATCCTTACCATCTGTCATCCCTATCCATAGAGTTATCTAATTTTCACTTAAAACAACCAATAGTTTCAGCGCTCACTTAAAATGGCTACTAACCGTATTTCATTGGTTAACCACTCCCTTGGCAAAAAAGTCCTTCCTTATTTCTTTCCAATTCCCGCTTTCCCAACTCCCAGCTTGATCAAGATTGAAAAAGACTCGGCT
>NC_134809.1:47211680-47226680 GCF_046742065.1 Oratosquilla oratoria | reverse complement strand
GATGAAGATGAAACTAGGGAGTGCCGAGATAATGAAAAGACGAGGTCAAGCTGCGTGAGAGCAGACAGGGGAGAGACTATAGAGACGGTAAAGAAGAGAAAACAGTACTGAAGTACTGGTAGTAGTCGCAATTAGCGCGAACGAGGGATGAGAGATGGAGCAAATGTGTCACTGAGTGGACGCCGAGAGATGGGAAAACATGGTAGGAGGACCACAGGGCAGAAGTTGGATAGTTAGGAAAAGTTTGCAAGAGTGACGTGGCAGATGTTAGAAGACGGCTTTGTTCAGCAGAGGCCTCCGAAATGCTGCTTAACTTTAAGTTATTGATAAACGGACATATATATTTTCATCAAACGATTATGACTGAAGGTAAACATCCAAATACTGAAAGTAAACAAATTGATATAAACATTAAACAACCACAACACGACTTCGTCTGCTTGGACGCCCAAACCAACAGTTATGACGTCACGGCGCCGGGAGCTACAGCCGACCAGTGTGACCGATGCTTAAGTCACCGTTACAAGAATACCCAATGAACCCCAGTCTCACTATCATAAAAGGATCATTATTCATTGTTTTCAATAAACATATATTTCCAGATTAATTTTGAACCCTACCATTATTTCAGAGATCCAAAAATCATTATTAGTTTCGTGTAACTTGACAAAAATACATAAAATAATATTTAATGAAAATCAAACACACACAAATCAAACACACACACAAATCAAACACACACACACACACACACACACACACACACATATATATATATATATATACACACATATATATATATAGATCCAACAACAAATATTTATATAACAAATCATAAAATACCCATGCTACATAATGCACGCAACACACACAATGACCAACTAACCACATATACATTATAAGGAACATCTTGTATACAAGTACACAAACAATAGGAAGCGTCCACATACAGCGATCCCCACCTTTCAAATACATACAACACAAGAGGGCTTACACTTGTGTTCCCTTGTAAACAAAAGAACCTGGCACACCTAATTGTCATGCCCAAGCTCCAGGTCCAAGACAAACTGTCGAAGGGGCCCGCCCGCCCGCACACCCACCCCTCCGCCCGGCCCGCGGGGTGTGATGGAGAGACTGCAAGAATCCGGGGGACCCGTTGTTTGTTCTGTCCTCCCGGTCACCCAGCTCCGCCCCCCAGCCCCACCCCCCCAACTCCCGCCGCCACCCCTTTCCTGTCGCGTCCTCCTCCCCCTCTCCCTTCCCACGTCGATGGAATGGGCGGGGGAGTCAGCGCACAGTAGCGCTAATAAATATTGTCAACTTTTTTTTTTTCGAAACTGTTCGGTCAAGGGGTGCGGCTGTTGCATTGCATGAACGATCGCTTCGGCAACTTGTGATAACCCTTATCATCACGACTGTGTTGGGGTTAATGTTGGGGTTCTCTGGCCTTGCAAACACAGGGCCGGTTGATAAATGAAATGGTGATGACGATGATGGTGGTGATACTGATAATGATGATTGTGGTGGCGCTGCTGATGTCGGTAATGGGGGTGGTGGTGATGATGGTAATTGTGGTGGTGATGTTGGTAATGGTGGTGATAATGTTAATGGTGGTAGTCGCAATTATGATGGTAATAGTGGTGGTGATGAAGATAGTAATGATAGTGGTGATGTGGTAATGGTGGTGATGATGATGATGGTAATGTTGGTGATAATGATTGTGAAGACGATGATAATAATGATGGCGGTGGTTATGATGATAATCTGCAGTGATGATAACTATGACTTCTTTTATGCATCGAAATTTGTAATGCCAGACCATCTATACTGAACACAGTTATATAGTTTTCTAGGTTATGGTAAACCTCTTCAATGATTACTAATCTAAAGCTAAACTAATTCTAATCAGATGAGAGGGGGACCCATAGAGTGAAAGGAGAGAGGAAAAAGAAAACGATCATAAAACATGTTTTTCATCTTGAGAACACAAACAACAAATACATACACCAAATAAAGTATTTATGTAAAACTCTGTTGAACCTAACACCGAAGATCAACTACCTGTATTACCATCACCTTTACCTTGGAGACTTCAATTTGAAGGAAGGAGTGATCAAACGTTCTCTTGCTTGTTTTAATGACAAAGCCAATGAAACGGATACATTT
This sequence comes from Oratosquilla oratoria, assembly GCF_046742065.1. Classification (NCBI taxonomy): domain Eukaryota; kingdom Metazoa; phylum Arthropoda; class Malacostraca; order Stomatopoda; family Squillidae; genus Oratosquilla; species Oratosquilla oratoria. The sequence continues at coordinate 47,224,514 of NC_134809.1, read as the reverse complement.
AACCAAATCAACTTCAAAAACAGGAAAAATAATTACAAATAAGAACCACTTGGCAGAAATCAACCCACTTAAACCTTGTGTTCTGACCAATCCACGTACTCTTATTTACTATTTACCGAAGAGAGAGAGAGAGAGAGAGACGGGGGAGTTGAAGGAGAAAGGGAGGGAGGAGGAGGGGAGGTACGAGATGAGGGAAAAGGAGAGAGAATTGTGTGTGTGTGTGTGTGTGTGTGTGTGTGTGTGTGTGTGAGAGAGAGAGAGAGAGAGAGAGAGAAAGAGAGAGAGAGGGAAAGGAAGAGAGGGAGTGGGTGTTAGTGAGGGAGAGAGAGAGAGAAAAGGAGGGATAAAAGAAATGGGTGCTACTTTCCCTGGCTATCCGTAAATTCTAATTCCAGAAAATGTTTTTCTTGTTAATGAGGGCATTGTAAATGCCTACAAATCTCTTACAAGCGACACTGAATGAATAAAAATAAATGTAGAAATAAATCATCTAGGGAGGCATGCCCCGTTTGGCCCCTCCCCTTCTCCGGACGCCCATGATTCCCTCAGCTGATAAAAGTCACCTACATCATACTAAAGACTTGAAAGGCTGTTAAGAAAGGGTTGATTAAGATCGGAAGGGGTACCTTAACGCCTCCGCAACATGTCGTCGTTTTCTTGGGTTGAATACAGTAGAATATGAATACAACACTAAAATAGTGCCGTTTTATAACACAAATTACACGAGAAACAGTTCTTCCTCTCTCTCTCTCTCTCACACACACACACACACATACACACACTAACATGCCTGATGCCTTGGTAATACGGGGTTATATCTAAAAAGATTCCTGGAATTAATATTTGCCTTGCTGTGAAGGAACACTCAAGACAAGAATCTTATGCTGTTAAATCATACTGCTCTAGCTATCGACCCACTCACTATCCTCTGCACCCTATGAGCATTTTGAACGGGTCCCACGTATGCCGGAAAACTCGTTCACTGTCTTGGTCTGTCGTCCCATCGCCTCCTTTACCAAGCTCACCACAGTCTGCTGTCTCCTGATACTGCTTGCCAGCCAGCCATCTGGGGTGTCAGCAACCTGGCCTTCTTTTCGGACGCTATCAATCCATCGATATCGTGGCCTCCCAAGAGGCAGTGTTCCTTGCACCATAGTGATCTTTGGTATTCGTTCGTCAGGCATTTTGGCGCAATGTCCAGCCCATCGTAGACGTCTTGATCTCTTGTGTAAAAGCATGGTATACGCGTTCGAGTATACTCCTTAAAATGCAGCCGTACAATACCGTGGGTCTTGTTATAAGACTAATATACGCAATTTCGTTCTCCGTGATATATTTCTGCTTTTCAGTACTTTATCTAGAACAGAGGCACATCTATTTCCAGTTTCAATCCTTTCTGAGATTTCTCTATCAATTCAGTTGTCAATTGTTAGAGAAAAGCCAAGACACTTGAAAGCTTGTACGCTTTCCACTTCAATTTCTCCTACCTTTACATTGCCATCAATTCTATAGCTTCATGACAGCATCATCTTCGTTTCCCTTGTATTGCATCATAAGCCAACTCGGTGGAAAACTAAGAATAGAAGGCAAATAAAGAAAATAAAATGAAAAAAAAAAATAATAATAATGTTGAGCAAGTGTGTTACTAAGTGGACGCCGCGAAATGGGAAGCGTGAGGAAGGTAGACCGGGGAAAAGGTGAAGAGACGAGACAGAGAGGCTTGCAGGATTGACGTGGCAGAGGTTGGCGCGGTCGTATGAATCAGGGAATGCTATGAAAGAGGCCTTTGCTCAGCTGTGGACTCAGGATGGCTGGCTGATTGGTTATATTATTCTATCCTATCATGAAATCTGAACGCGTAGACGTCCAAGTTCTTCTTATCAAAACGAGAACATTTATTACAGAATGATTTTGTGCCAACTGACTAGATTGGATTAACACCATTTCACAGTCGGAACTATTCTCTCCGACCCATATTATGTATGGTATCACCCCCCCCCAAGCACCTCAGGGGGAGAGGGTGGAGGATACCCGTACTTGAAGACGCGTCTTAAACCCTCCAAAATATCTTTAAGATTCCACCCCTGGTCTCCTATCCACATGTGCACGTCACCTACACATTACCGTTCACTACCCTAATATTTCAACTAGTGATGGGGTAATTGGAAGCGTGCTGGTCTGGTATTCGTTTAGTTGAGGGTTCGAATCCCGCTCTTCTCTCCAATTCCCAAAAGTGACTGTTTCTTGCCCCCCCCCCAACAGTCCCCAAAGAACAAAGGGGACGGCTTTCGCCGCATCTACATAACGCCTCCTGGCGTAGGATCTCATCTACCTTACCAGGACAAGTACCTGCCAACACTCACCACTGAGGGGATGGCACAGAAGTGAATCAAACAAAGTGGTCAACAGCCCGAAGGAAAAGGAAAGCGTCACCGGGGGGCGGGGGGCGGGAGAAGGAGGAGGAGGAGGAGGAGGGGTTCAAGCTTCGTTTCCGATGAAGCCAATCGATCCGAACATAAACAACTTTTGGATTCCCCTATGGGGAAACGGGAGGGAAAGAGCGATATTGCGGAAAAGAGAGGGGGATTGAGGGGAGTGAGAGAGGGGGTTCAGGGAAGAGGGGGGCTGAGGGGAGAGATAGTGGTTGAAGAGAGAGAGAGGGATTTGAGGTGAGAGAGAAGGGGTTGGGAGAGGGAGAGGGAGAGGGAGAGGGAGAGAGAGAGAGAGGGTTGAGGTGAGCGAGAAGGGGTTGGGAGAGAGAGAGAGGGGGGTTGTGAGAAGAGGGGGGGTTGTGAGAAGAAAGGGGGTTGTGAGAAGAAAGGGGGTTGAGGAGAGACAGGGTGAGGGGAGAGAGGGGGTGAGGGGAGGGAGAAGGTGAGAGGAGAGAGGGAGGAGGAGAGAGGAGAGCGGAGAGAGGGAAAGGGTGAGAGGAGAGAGGGAAAGGGTGAGAGGAGAGAGGGAAAGGGTGAGAGGAGAGAGGGAAAGGGTGAGAGGAGAGAGGGAAAAGGTGAGAGGAGAGAGGGAAAGGGTGAGAGGAGAGAGGGAAAGGGTGAGAGGAGAGAGGGAAAGGGTGAGAGGAGAGAGGGAAAAGGTGAGAGAAGACACGGAGAGGGCAGGGAGAAAGGGAAAGAGAAAGAGAGAAAGGGTGAGAGGAGAGAGAGAAAGGGTGAGAGGAGAGAGGGAAAGGGTGAGAGGAGAGAGGGAAAGGGTGAGGGGAGAGAAAGAAAAGGTGAGTGGAGAGAGGGAAAAGGTGAGAGAAGACACGGGGAGGGCAAGGAGAAAGGGAAAGAGAAAGAGAAAGAGAGAGAGAGAAGGGGTGAGAGGAGAGAGGGAAAGGGTGTAATAAGACACGGAGAGGGCAGGGAGAGAGAGAGAGAGAGAGAGAGAGAGAGAGAGAGAGAGAGAGAGAGAGAGAAATCGCATACGGATAAGCGTGTGTGCGTGAGAGAGAAAGGATCAGTGTGTTTGTGTGTGTGTGTGTGTGTGTGTGTGTGTGTGTGTGTGTGTGTGTGTGTGTGTGTGTGTGTGTGTGTGTGTGTGTGTGTGTGTGTGTGTGTGTGTGTGTGTGTGTGTGTGTGTGTGTGTGTGTGTGTGTGTGTGTGTGTGTGTGTGTGTGTGTAGTTAGTGCGGAGGGAATGTACGAGTCATCAGCATATTCATGTGGGCAGCAGCAGGTGAGGCAAACAAGATTTCAATTAACTCTCATTATGAGATTAGCGTCCCTTCGACTCCCCCCTCCAACCTCCCCCTCCCCTTTCCACCTCTTCCTCCTCTCTAGCCACCAGATTATTTCCTCCTCTTCTTCCTCTCCCTTCCCTATCTTTACCGTCTACTACAATTCCTCTCTTTAAACATCAATAAATAAACAAATAATTAAGTAAATACATTATTATACAAGAAAAAAATGGTTCTCATAATGGCAACAATCAATACAGTAATCCAGAAATAAGTAAATAAATACACAAATCAATGAATAAACATTCATATGAACAAATAAATAAAATAAGAAAGTACTTTGGATCCCATACTGCCGTCAGCCATAATCGTGTATTAAAAATTATTAGAAATATGATCAAATATGTCCCGAATCCAACTGTCTAAATCTAACTCAATACCTGAACTTCACAAGGGACCTAAAAGACTAGATCCTCCAACCATACTCAAGACTGCTACAGGGAATGGTAACGAGAGAATGCGTGCGTTCGTGCGAGTGTGTAAGGGGAAAATAAATGTAGTATACCCGCACAACGCACACGAAGGGTACACCCCTGGCTGGATTGGAGGAGAGAATCCCTGCAGGAGGATTTTAGGGCTTGAGAGATGGGAGGGGGGGGGAGAATGGGGACCACAGAGTTTCCGCTCTTTCTAGTTTGGTTAGATTGTTGTGGGAAATTATCTTCAGTTATGATTTTATAAATACTTTTAAAGTGTTCGAGGCTTGTATCGAGTCTGTACATGCACGCACGCGCGCGCGCGCACACACACACACACAATTTCACCACTCCCACCACCCACTTCACGTGACTTGTGGTAACGCGCCTCTAGACGTGCACCCCGATTATGATACAGTTGATAATATTGCTGTTACTTCCAACATTCCTCCTCCTCTAAGCTGGGTCACGTGACTAGTTGCGAAGTGCCACCATCCGCGGACTACGCTGCCAACAATTATCCGTTGTCACTGGTAGTCAAAAACAGCGTGAATAATGCCAGTGTTATTCGGAGAAAAAAAAATGCTCCCATTAACACTAGTTGACAGCAAACGGGTCTCCTCGTTAAAGAACAACACCCTTTCCCCTCCTCCATCCCCATCCCTTCCTTTCCCCTTTCACCCCCTCCCAACAATCCCGAACACTCTCCCATTCCCTCCTATCCTACCTCCTTCACACACTATCGCCCTCCCTCCCTCTCCCAACCTGACCCATGGGTCTTTCCCCTTCCCCCTCTCACTTCCTATCCCATTTCCTTCTCCACAGTCCGTCACTCTCCATCGCCCCCCTCCCCGAACCTTCTCCCCCCTCCTTCACCCCAAACATACCCTCACACGACAGGGGCGCGAGATGCTCCACAAAGGCAGAAGCGCTGGTAAACTACATTCCATGACGACGACGACGACGACGACAACAACAACCCCACACCATGACGTCATCTGACGGCCCAGCCCGTGCCCATACCCGCGTCACCGTCATTGTCCATCTCGGAGATGGCACGTGATTGCACCACTACCATTACCTCCTCCACCACAACCACCACCTATCCTCCTCCTCCTCCTCCTCCACCACCACCACCACCTCCTCCTCCTCTATCTCCAGCACCACCGATTCGGCAACGACCAGCCACAACAATCACTAATGACGTCACGCGGAGGGCCAACTGACCCCGTCGCGTCATGCCAGTGCCCTCTCGGAACGGCGACCTCTCCAGAGGATGAAAGGAGCGTCTTGGTGCTTCGTGGGCAATAACCAACGCTTCTATCCTTTGGGACAAAATCACACCGAAGATATAGAGTTACGGAGGTAAGAAAGGAGAGATATTTAAGGAGAGAAACACTGAAGGGATTTTTTTTTTCCCTTGGGGTAAGATCTCTCCGATCATAAAGGAATGCTGCGTGACTCTGGTCCGTAGGGATGCCACTGAAATCCCTATAATATAGTATTCATAAAACATGTGCAGTCAACACTCCATACGGGGTGATGGTAGTAATGATGACTGACAGTATGAATATTTGGACCAAAGGTGAAAGCAGAGTGTAAGAGTGTATGAGTATGTGTGTGTATGTGCGTGTGTGCGTGTGTGTGTGTGTGTGAGAGAGAGAGAGAGAGAGAGAGAGAGAGAGAGAGAGAGAGAGAGAGAGAGAGAGAGGGGGGGATTACGGATGGAGAAAAAAATAAAATAAAAAAAAATAAATAAAAAAGAGAGAGAGATACTATTAGGCCTGGAAAGATTTTCTCCCCCATCTAAAACTGACAACTATCTTGCCCAAAATCTGCCAAATAATCCTGCAAGCCCCTCCCCTCCGTCCCCCTTGCAGGAGCTCCGACTCCATCATCTGTCAGCTGACAACAAAATGTCTGCCAAATCCGTCTGTCAGGAGGTCCTAAGCCCCCCTCTGATGGCGCTAAATCATCCGGCCTCTGATTCCCCCCTCCCCCTATTTCCACCCTTCCCCCAACACCCCCTCAGAGATGACAATGATGTCCTAAGACCATAATGAGTGGGTTCACGCATGCGCAGTGTAAACATTGGATTTGCGGGTCTTCTGTCAACTCCGCCAAGTATGGAGGATGTCGGTTGTGAGGGCAGGCATGGTGGTGGTGGCGGTGGTGGTGGTGGTGGTGGGGCAGGAATAGTAGCGAAGGCAGGGGAGGTGAGGATAGGTGGTGGAGGTTTTGGTGTCGGTAGGTGGTGGTAGGTTTTGGTGTCGGTAGGTGGTGGTAGGTTGTGGTGGTGGTAGGTTTTGGTGGAGGTAGGTGGTGGTAGGCTTTGGTGGAGGTAGGTGGTGGTAGGCTTTGGAGGAGCTTGGTGTTTGGTAGGTTTTGGCAGAGGTAGGTGGTGGTGGTAGGTTATGGTGTCGGTAGGTTTTGGTGGTGGTAGGTTATGGTGTCGGTAGGCTTTGGTGTCGGTAGATTATGGTGTCGGTAGGTGGTGGTGTCGTGGTGGTGGTGCTGGAAGGTGGTATGGTGCTGGTAGGTGGTGGTGGCTGATGAGGCTAGGTGAAGCTGATGTTGGTAGGCGGTGATGCTAAGTCGTGGCGGTGGTGGCACGTGGTGTTTACTGTGTTGGAGATAGTGGTCATGGTGTTGGTATGATGAAAATTGGTGTTTGTGGCTGGTGGAAGGTGCCTGTTATGGTGGTGTTGGTTATGGCACTGGCGATACCTCTTGTGTTATAATTTTCCTCAATATTAACATCATCGCCATATCTTTATTCTATTCCGTACTTTCATGAGAGCATTACAATGGAGGAGCCTGCAAGAGACCAAAGTCCTTCACCAGGCAGTTCCATGTCTATTACCTTCTACCATCCCTATCCACAAAGTTAATTCTCATAATTAAAACAACCCATTGTTTCAGCGCTCACTAAGTGGTTACTAATTCTATTCCATTCGTTAACCACACTGTTGTTAAACCAGTTCTTGCTTATTTCTTTTTTAAACCTAAATTAACTTTTAGCTCCTTGGTCACAATCTATTTCGCCCTGTCCACTTACAAAGGATTACAAAGGCGGAGCACGCCGACAGGAGACCTTTTGGTCCATATCTAGGTCGGATGCGAAAAAAATCATAACAACATAATAAATAAAAACTATAATAATGTAAATAACAAATAAAATAAATAAATGCATAGGTAGTTAAATAATAAACAAACAGGTAAATAGTAAATAATAATAAATTGACATATAACTAATAATAAATGAAAAAAAAGACAAATGATAACAAAACAAAAACAAATAATATAAAATAAATCATAATCATGATAGCATCTTGCTTAGGTGTTTATCTAAATCATTCTTAAAGCTTCGAACTGAACTACAGTGCACTTCTACATTCCTCTTTACTTCTCCATGTTCTTTTCCTTATCGCCGTTTCTGGTGCGTGCGTGCGTGCGTGTGTGTGTGTGTGTGTGTGTGTGTGTGTGTGTGTGTGTGTGTGTGTGTGTGTGTGTGTGCGCGAGCGCTTTACTTTCCAACAGCTTATAACACCTTCAATCTCCCCATTTACCTGTCGCGTTTTGTCTAACAATAAAAATAACAAATTTATTAAGATATTTCTATCAACAACAATAACAATAGTAATAACAATTAGATTAATAATAATAATAATAATAATAATAATATAATAATAATACTTGTAAAATCAATAATAACAAGAGTGGTGACTGCATTGCGTAATGCAATGGCGAAGAAAGCGAGTGCTAATGGAAATGTGGTCTATTTTCTTGCGCAAGACAATGTCGATCTCATGGTGGACAGCGGGAACAACGTAGAAATATTCATAAAAAATCTACTAAAAACCCATTGTCGCAGAAAAAACAACAACTGTAGATTCTGTATATTACTGACACTGACTGTAGTCCTTATATTCAAAACCTAGATTTCTTTCATTTTTTCTTCTTTTTTAATTCTTATAATAACATTACCTATGAACAGACGACTGTGACAAATTCATCACACTTTTAGTTAAATCAACCTGGTTAACGTCGAACTATTCTATTCCGCGCAAAACCTCCTCGTGGTTAAAAGGCACGAGACACTTTTTCAAAACTCCAAGTAAAGAAAAAAACATTGCCGACCATTCCCATGAAACATTTTTGTTATTAAACTTGAGTTTTGGCATCAAAAATGCTATTTTTCAACTGAATAAACTGTCGTTTGTGAATCTTCGGAAGTTGTGACGTTCGAGAAGCCAAACAAACACGCCATTAACAGTGAATCTATAAAACAGTTGTGAGAAAATTTAAACCATAATTTATTAAATTTTCTCATAGCCATTCAACAGATTCAATTCTTAACAATGGTGTATGAATAGCGATGTTTGGCTACTCGTACGACGCACGCGCGCGCGCACACACACACACACCACATGCCGCGGTGGTTAGAGTTCTCGCCTGCCACTACAGCGGTCCGGGATCGAATCCCGCCCAGGGCTAAAATAATTTCAGTATCGCTGCGCTGCGGGATGTTACTCCAACTCGTGGGCGGGGAGTTGGGTGTGTGTGTGCGTGTAGGGTCGCAGCATTACCCATAGATCGGTCATATATGAGTTCTGAGCTCTCATCCGGGAGGTTAATAACTGTCACTCACGAGTCCAACACGTGATCCAAGACCATGATGAACCACACACACACACACAAGAATACACCGCGAGACGTCGAAATTTAATTCCTCAGTCAGGCAGTCCCACCACTGCCATGTCAACACCAACTAGTTAGCAACATTCCATTACGCCTCGTCTTGGGTATCTTTGATTTCGCAAAAAAAAAAAAAAAAAACTCCGTGTACAAAGGTAAAGAATACACAAATGCACAAATAACTATAACGCACACATGCATACGTACATATACACTCATAGAATAATAATATTCAAGCAAATGCAATCAACAGGCAGAATGCACCCCCCCAAAAAAAATAATATCAAACACACCCTTAAATAAAATTTGGAAAAGAAAAAAAAAAAAAAAGTAGAGGGAGAAGGGGAAGAGTAAGAAGAAGAGGAAGAGAAAGAAGAGGAGGAAGAGGATGAGGAAGATGAAATGTGTGTGTGTGTGTGTGTGTGTGTGTGTGTGTGTGTGTGTGTGTGTGTGTGTGTGTGTGTGTGTGTGAGAGAGAGAGAGAGATCTACTTAATTTTGTACATTTCAATTATATAACCAGGCAGGAGCGCACACAGTACAGTACATAACAGCATCTAGATTCTGTCTGAAACATTACAACAGCCAACGGTAGTATCTAGGAAAGTAATTTATTAATACGTGACACTGAATGCCATGTATTAGGAAACTACTGCATCTTCATAACGAACAGTTTGATATAATATATCTTATGTAAGAATACAATAAGACTGAAGCAAAGCTACAACACATGAGATGGATTATTAGTTTACCAAGGCTTCTATCCTCTTGGACAATCTCGCACCACCCAGACACGAGAAATAGTGAAGAAAAACAATGGTGGTGGTGTTATATTTTCCCAGCGCTTCTATCCTTCATCACAACGGCATGCGACGCCCATGTATAGTTCGTAAGTTCATTCTTATTTTCAAATGTTTATCAGAGAATTCCATATTCTTTCAACTGCTTCATTCCTTATTCGAACAGACACTTAAAATGCTTTTACCAGATTGTTTAACTCAGTTTCAGCATTTCAGGAACAACTAGTACAGACTTTGATTCCACGTCACGACGTCGTGCTCTCTCGTATAACCCTGGGTGTCTAACGGCGCGTTCATACGTGGTCGTGACGTGTGAAATGGTTCTTTGAGAGCACGAAGGCACACGGCGAAAAGTCGATACGTGTAAAACAAGCCTCTGACGTCAGTATTACATCGTACGAAAGAGGATGAAGAAGGAGTAGAGAAAGAAGGGTACGAAGAGGAGGGGAAAGAAAAAAAAAAGGGGGGGAAGGCGAGGAAGCGGATGAGGAAAAAAGAGAAGACGAAGAGAAGAGGCAGAAGGTAAAGGAGATGAAGAAGAGGGGAGAGAAGAAAAGAAAGAAGCGAAAGCAGAGGATGAAGTGGATGAATAAAAGATAAAAGTACAAGATGTAAAAGTAAAACACAAAACGAAGAAAAATAAAAGTTTACGAAGAAAAGAAGTGAAAATATGAAAAAGGAAGAAACAGCAGCAGTTTTCAGGTACGGCACCATTTAATTGAAGCCGATGGTACCAAAACTTTGCCAGCTATTACACATTTTACAAGGTATGTACACATGCACGTAAATACACACAGACACAGACAGGCAAGGTACAAGACATACAAGAATGATTCACATAGCCGAGACCGCAAAACCCGACACCATGACACAAGGATCACAGCTCATGTCTCCTGGGGGTGGGGAGTGGAGAGAAGACACTGAGAGAAACACAAATACAATGGCATGTCCCGACGAAGATCCCGAAATTTGGTGCTAATTAGTCACTTAGGTTGGAAGCAGTGGACATAATAGGAAGAAAAAAAAAAAAAAAAAAAAAAAAAAAAAAAAAAAAAAAAAAAAAAAAATATATATATATATATATATATATATATATATATATATATATATATATATGCAAAGTAGACCACTTGGAAAAAGAAACTAACGAAGCAGAGCGCTTTCGTATATTACATCTAAGTGCAAAAAGTACTTTTGCACTGAAGATGTAATATACGAAAACGCTCTGCTTCGTTAGTTTCTTTTTCCAAGTGGTCTACAGTACTTTGCATAAGTGAACACACGTACCCGTGTTCTTATTAGCATATATATATGTATATATTATATATATATATATGATATAGACACACACACACACATATATATATATATACATATAGTATATATTATATATATATATATATACAAGAATATAAGTATATAGACGAGTATATACATATATATACAACAAATAAAAATAAAAACAAAAACAAGTAAATAAAAAGACAGAAATAAAGATCTAATTAAGAGTTGAAAGAGGTATGATCCACAGTAAACAGGTATTCTGTTCCCACGGACGGAGCGATCTGGGAAAGGAAAGAAGGAAGGAAAGATGGGAAAAAATGAAGACGACGACGACGCCGACAACAACGGAGAATTTGATGAAGAAGAAAAAGAAGAGGAAGACGAAGAAGAGAAAGAAGAAGACGAAGAACAAGAAGAGGAATAAGATGAAGAAGACGAAGGACAAGAAGACGTAGAAAAACAAGAACAAGAACATGACGAAGAAGATAAACAGACAGCCCCCACCTTCCCTGTGGCTTCCAAGCACTTGGCAATCACGCGGCATCTGCCGGCCGGCCCCTCCAATCGACACACAGCGTTACTTCATTCTTTGTCCGTGTGCGGTTGCCCGCAACAAATGAAGCAACGGGCATCACAATGTGTCGGTCAGCAACTTTATACACGCGCTGCACATTTGAACGAGAGAGAGGGTGGAGGGGGGTGAGAGAGAACGAGGAGGCGAGTGGAAAAATGAGGAGGAGGAGGAGGACGCCATGGAAGAGGAGGACATGTCTGAGTTGGTGGAGAAGGACGATGATGACGACAACAAGGAGAAGGCGAGGGGAGAAGGGGAGAAGGGGAGAAGGGAAGAAGGGAAGAAAGGGAGAGGAAGGAGTGGGGAAAAAGAGGAGGGGATAAAGAGTGGAAGAGGAGAAAGGAGGAACAAGGAAATGGGAAGTTCCAACGAAGTTAATACGGTAGTCTCCCCCCCCCTCCCCGAGTCGGGCTCTCTCTGAAACATTGCCAATCACATCGCCTTTTATCTCATATCGACCCTCCCCCATCCCACCCCCAACCCCTCCTGGCAGCGCCGCCCAATCCATCATCATCTAGGGACTCCGAGGGGCAATTTGGGGGATTTCGGGGCAACTCCATCAGTCGCCTTAGGTGGGGGCACGGGCTTCCTTCCTGGGCCATGTAGCTATCTCCCCGCGCCCCTTATTTGGACGCGTGTCGAAAGGTCTTCCTACGTACGTAGTAAAACCCAGCTACTATTCATGCATAGTTATTCGAGCCACACCAACAAGACTGTCATGGATATTGCTCTTATCGCTAGTTATCGTTATCAGTTATCTTTTATATATATTCGTGCGCTGGGTCGGAATCGTTTAGTTGTGGGTTCGAATCTCGCACTCCTCTCCGATTTCCAGCAGTGGTTATTACTTAGCTGGTGGCGTCCCCGGAAACATGCTGGTCTCGCATTCGTTTAGCTGTAAGTTCGAATCCCGCACTCTCCTCCGATTCCCAACAATGACAGTTAGATACCTGCCCTAACAGTCCCCTAAGTGTATAATGGGGCAAAAGTGACGGTTTCGGTCGCAGCTACTCAGCGCTTCCTGGCGTATTACGCTGCTCACCTTCTTCTATGTATAATCGCACCATTCGGGATTGTCACCAATATTATGAATCACATCGGTGTCATCAACCTCCAGCATCAGCATGATCATCTTCCATGTGGAACAGCATCGCCATGGGAAGGGAGAAGGGGAAGAAGGGAATGGAGAAGAGGAGGGAGAAGAGGAAGGAAAAGGGAAAGGAAAAGGGGAAGGAGAAGGGATGGAGAAAGGAAAGAAGAAGTGGAAGGAGAAGTGGAAGGAGAAGAGGAAGGAGAAGGGGAAGAGAGAAGGAGAAGAGGAACGGGAA
>NC_134809.1:47196680-47206680 GCF_046742065.1 Oratosquilla oratoria | reverse complement strand
ACAGTTAAATATACTTATCAACCACGCCGTATTCCTCTTGATATTGTTATGGTTTGGAGGGAACTTGCATATTGGTTTATCTATCTATTCAATTTATTTACTTGTATATTTATGGCTTGGCAACCAGAAATAGTATATGAAACAGCAGCTAAAACATTAATTTACTATCTATTTGCCCAGTACTTTGTAGTCAGGACTTTACCTTCTTAGAGCTCCCAAGATAGAAAATACCCAGTAGGAAAATAAATAAATTACTGTTAATTAACCTAACCTACCTCTTCCCCTTGGACTCCTTTAATTGATTCTTCTGGAGATACTTTCCTTGGCTCTCTTTTCCGATCCCCCCCCCACACGGGAGATAATTTCATGACCCCCCCGCCCCCAAGAACCCTAAGAGAGGAGAGGGCGGCATTCGTAACTTCCTTCTGGCTGACGCCGAGCGATTTCATTCAGCTGAGGCTTCCTTTACCTACGGTGACGGACTCTAGATTTAATTCTGGTTTCCAACAGACAATCCGACCAGCTCTGGGGACGCCAGAGAAACAAAGAGCGAAATGGACGCCGCTCTGGACTGTATCCCAACTCCATTAGTGATTTCAATAGCCCACAGACATTGGAGAGAGAAAAAAAAAAATAAATAAAAAAAAATAATAATAATAAAAAAAAAAAATAAAAAAAAATAAACAAATATAAAAAATAATTATATATTCTTATAAAAAAGAGTAAACTAAATTATCTCAATAAACATGTAAATAAAGTATAACAAATAAACCAAATATGAAAAAATAAAAAATAAATAAATAAATAAACAAATAAAAGTAAATTTAAAAGTACTACAATTATATATATATATATATATACGCACACACACAGACACACATTTACATTAGGGATATGACTTTTTAACTTTTTGTTCAAAATTTGAATTTTTCTGATGTTGCATTTCATGAATCATTGCCTTAATGTTATATATATATATATATATATATATATATATATATATATATATATATACATTAATGTAAAAGCCTCCCGCACCCAACATCATATAATTTTTGCTGTACAGAGGAAGTGAGGGCCTGAGAGGGTGTCAGCAGCACCAGTATCGGTAGCATTTTCAAATACATGTGTAAAATAGGTGGATAATGGATACTTATATATTACTGGATAGTAGATACCTTTCGTGCATTGTAATGAAAAATCAAAATTTGTTTAAATGCTCTTTGCAGCAACTAGTGTATTCTCCATTCTCATTTTTCATTGCATGTATTCTGCTTTCAGATTCAAACATGTCTTTTAAAAGTACACGATCAGCTGTGGAATCAGCTGGAAAGAAATGAACACGAAATCTGACAACTACAACACGCCGTCCGAGCTTACCAGAAACGAAATAAATGAGATCATGTGTTAAATGCCTCTGAAGAGGGACATTGTTGGTAGATTTTTGGGTTTGTACGATGAGCTCAAAGGGCGAGCAGACTGAATAAGGAAGATCTCCGAATTACTGAAGCTTTGGAAGAAACTTTGCTTCCCTCTTCTTTCTAAGCAGCAAGTTTCAGCAAAGGTTGTCAAGATAGTAAAGTGTTTGAAAAATATAGAAAGCGTCAAAATGAAGATTTTGAACGAGGTTACAATAAATTTATTGTAACCCCAATTACTACTTTAGTTCGTATTTAACTTGTAACAGCTTTGCAACAAATATATTCAGTACTTGAAAATGCTCTAAGATGAGCGAGACGTCGTACGGTAGCATTTTATTCCGCCTCCCCGATGAGCCGAGAGCTTTGATTAGAAAACTTGAGTCTATCAACAAGTTTATTCTAGCCCAAGCTGCAGTCAAATTTAACTCACATTACATATACATATATATATATACACATATATGCACACGCATGTATATATTATATGTATATATATATATGTGTATATATATATATATTAATAGTATATAACCGCAGATTTTCTTATACATAATTCATTGAAACTGATGGCTAATTGTGTATTTATTATTTTCTTAAATGTATTTTCCAAATGTCTATGAACTTGTGTTCCTTTGAAAGGAGGTTTATGACTTCACTGTAGGTGGTCATGTTCGCGATTTCGGGTTCAAGACCCTTCTTCAGTAGCTCTTAGGAATATTCTATCTGGTCAGGATAAGAATTATTCCGGTGTTATATTTAATTATGTTACTCTATATGTTTAAATCTTTGTACTTTCTCTTCACTGGGGGATTAATATGGCCGCCATTAAGATTAATAAATTTCATTTGATTAGCTCTAGTGATGGAATTTTTGTGTTGGTTCGTAATTTCTATGAAAAGGCGGTCAATATTTCCTTTTAAGGTTGTATTTATGTCTATGTTTTAACAATTTTTCTCAAGTTCATGGTAATCATGGTTGAGTTTTTGTCTTTTAATTCTTTTAACCTTTGTTTCATGTATTTTATCCTTTCATCTTTATTAGGTTTCTTCGTGCGTTTTTTCCTTTACACAATTAGCCATCACTTTCAATGAAGAATATATATATATATATATATATATATATATATTATATATATATATATACGCACACACACATATGTAAACATATACCGTACATATATATATATATATATATATATATATATATATATATATATATATATATATACACATATATGTATATATATAATCACGAAGCACCTATAGTCTGAATAAAAGGAAACTTAGAAGAAAGTATAACTTCTATATTTCGGCTAATAGCTATAGCCCTCTTCAGGAAAGTACGGTACTTTCCTGAAGAGGGCTATAGCTATTAGCCGAAATATAGAAGTTATACTTTCTTCTAAGTTTCCTTTTATTCCTACTGTGGGTTCTTCGTGATTATTATTTACAAATGTGCCACTACATTTTTGTCTAAGTGATGTATAGATATACATATACACACATATACATATATATACATACATCAAGGACTACTATTATTTAAATTGTAATATACCAGTTATGAGCAATTGTCACATACTTGTTGGTTACCAAAACTCAAATATTATGTGTACTTCTTCCACTACCTCTCCGAATTCCCTCTTCACTATGTCTCACTTCGTCATATATTCTGTACCTTGTTTCTTCCTTTTATAATTCCTTCTTAGTATCAGCACTGAAAATGTAATTATACGAAAGCGCTCTGCTTCGCTAGTTTACTTTTCCTAGAGGTTACTTACGCATATATATATATATATATATATATATATATATATATATATATATATATACACACATACATACATCTCTAATTAACAAGCTATATAAATCGTTAGTTCGTCCACATTTGGAATATGCTGTTTCCGTATGATCACCTGTGGACTGTGGACTAGCTAGAACAGACCCGCTCGCGAGGGATCGGTTCGTGTGGGAGTGAAAGAATGTCTAAGAAAATGAAAAGGTGGTAGTGTATATAAAAGAGGGCTATTACCAATAAGCGCTTTTTCGAGGCCGAATAAGGGGCGGTTGATGGTGGTGGCTCGGGAGAAACGGGCAGGGAACTTGGACGGCGGCGCCGATGTATACCTGTATACCTGTGTATACGTTATATACGTGGTCGTGGCCACCGCGAGCCACCAGTGTAACCAGTGTAGGAGCACCGCTGGGCACCAGTGTATACGTTATATACGTGGTTGTGGCCACCGCGAGCCACCAGTGTAACCGTTATGGTAGGTTATATGGTTACGTAGGGAAGTCTTAATGTGGCGAGATAGACTCCAAAGCGGGAGTTTTCTTTGTTTATTTAAACAAGAGATTCAGGTTAAACTACAAATGCAATTGCCCCTTTGGGCTAAATACAATAAGTGCCAGGCCTTGACCTAGGGCACGATAGCTCTGACCTCCGGCCGGTAGGTTCGTGACCTACCCAGCCTCTGGCAGTAGGTTCTTCACCTACCCCAGCTCTCGCTACGTGACATGGGTGTTAAACATTTTATAGGAGTGTTAGTGGTTTCAAGCAAGGGTGTTAGTCTTGTTATTCATTGTATGGGGTCTGTTCTATGTAAGAGGGTCAGTCCTACAATTGGTGGATATTGTTTGGTATATTATATATATATACTAGTTTATGCTTAATACACTAGGGCAGTTATAATAAAAGGATTTATGATAGGTTAGTCTGGTGACACTAGGCATCTATATCTTGTTTGTCTTCAAATGTGCTGCGTTAGGTGTGCATGTCGTGGGAAACGCAAGGTAAGCAAGAGGAAGTCTCGCTCTGTTGCAAGCATGTGGATCACGTGCGTGGTGGGTGATGGTTAGTAAGTGGTAATGGATACAGCCGAAACCTGGGATTAAAATCACCAAAAATTGAGAAAATGGTAGGAGGCGTAGTAGAGAAAGGTTGAAAAACGGAAAATCTTTAATGGGAGGTAAACTGAAATGAGAAGATGTAATATAAGAGACAGAAAGGAAGCGAATTTTTGTCGAAGAAAAAGTACGTGTCCGTGGTCCTGTTCCTTCAGGTCTCCACTCGTAATATTTTCTTGGATATCTGTTGATGTTCATTCTTTTCATATGACCAAACCATCGTAGCTGTCCTTTCTCAATGAATTTAAGGATATTTTCCACTCCTAATTCTTGCCTGATGGAAACACTCCGGATTCTGTCTCTTCTGGTGACATTCTTTATTAATCTTAAAACTTTTATTTCTGTTGTTTGAATTCTGTTTCTAACCTTGGTAGTAAGCGACCATGGCTCGTGCCCACATGTCAGTATAGGTCGTAGTATACTCGTACATAAGACGGTCTTGTTTCCCTTGGTACGTGGCAGTCTTTAATGAGTGGATATAACAAGTAGAGTCGCATTAAACATCGTGAACCTGTTATTTATCTCAATCAAGGTGTCATTTTCTGTGCCGAAAACTACTCCTAAATACCTTAACTGATTTGTTTAATAAAAAATTGTTTTTCCTAATCTAACTTGCATGTCTTCTTGATTTCTACTTAGCAGCGTAACCTCTGTTTTCCCTTTATAAATTTTCATACTTTTGCCTGATAATTCTCCCCAAACTATATATATATATATATATATATATATACATATATGATAAAAAGAGCAAATAAAGCCAAATATTATCTCTTCAGTATGATGTGGTGCACTTAACAGTCTCAATTCAGGCCAGTGCCAGACGACTTCGCTTAGCTAAGGGTACACCGCCATAGCGAAATGGGTGACGAACAAGAGATTGTGAACGAAAGGAAAAGAAAATGAGTGGAAAACTGCGCGACAGAAGCAAACAGCCCGTAAATACAAATCAGAACAATGAAGAGCCCCATGTCAGATAGTGCAGGAATGCTGGTGACGTCAGATGGAGAGAGAAAGGGGAGGGGAGGGGAGGGGGGATGGGAGTTAAGGGAGACAGGAAGGGAGAGAGGGAGGGAGAGTGGGACACAAGGAAGATGGGAGGGCACACTGTCAAAGTGCACACGTGCACACTAAGAAAAAAAAACGAAAAATGTTCGAGTTCGTCGCATCTTTTAGTAGTAGTAGTAGTAGCAGTTCATACTTTGACCATTAGCTGTTCTCGAGGTGATATCACCCTTCGCGATGTGTGCGTGTGTGTGTGTGCGCGCGCGATTCACCATCACGTGTTGGACTCGTCATCGACAGCTACTACCCTCCCGGAAGAGAGCTCAGAGCTCATATATGACCGATCTATGGGTAATGCTGTGACCTTACACACACACATACACACACACACACACACAACTCCCGGCCCACGAGAGCGGTAATATCACCCTTCGCGATGTGCGTGTGTGTGTGTGTGTGTGTGTGTGTGTGTGTGTGTGTGTGTGTGTGTGTGTGTGTGTGTGTGTGCGCGCGCGCGTGTGAATATGCGCAAGCCATAAACGTATATCTTCGTACCTGGAAAAACACTCGGGCCGAGTGTCGCCCCTCAGTATGGGATCACGGTCGGTGAGGGGAAAGGGGATGGGGGGAAGCATGGAGGGCATGGTGGACAAAACTGACGACACGTGCCCTTGGCTACGACACGAGCGGAATGCGACGTCAGAGCCGCAGTTGGTGGTGCCGAGGGCCAGTGCCACCCCGAGGATGACAGCTGATATACGTCATCGCTGATACGAAGCGGTTCGTAAATAAGTCATAATTAGGCCGAGTATGTGGGCGACAGGGTATATGGGTAGATTAATAACCAACATGGTGGATACTTCTTTTTACCAATTTGTCAATTTGTTCGTGTATTTATCCACTTATATTTACAGATTATTCTCTACACACGCATTTTTCCAATGTGTTGTTTGCTTTGTCTAGTTTGAGTGTGTGGTTGTGAATGTGTGTGTATGTATGTGTGTTTACCTAATTGTAGTACACAGGAAAGGAGCAACGTTCGTTGGGTCCTGTCTCCTATTCTCTAATTTTCTAACATACCTACACTTAAATTGTGTGTGTGTGTGTGTGTGTGTGTGTGTGTGTGTGTGTGTGTGTGTGTGTGTGTGTGTGTGTTTGCGCGCGTGCGCATGCCCTAATTGAAATATATAGCACAAGAGTAACGCTCGTTGGGTTCCTCTTTCTCTGGCTTCAAATTCATGTATGATGTAAGGTGTTGCGCGCGCGCGCGCGCGTGTGTGTGTGTGTGTACGCGCGTGCGTGCTTGGATCCAAGCATCCTTGAGGGTGTGACTGCTATAAGCATGTAGACGTGATCCTTGTTGTCAGTGAAGATTACATAAAGGGATCAAGGTTGGTTAAGCTGGACAAATACGCAACACCCCACAGATCCCCCCGCCACATCACTCGTGTCAGCTGCCGCGAGAGGACTTGCCTACGTGCCCTGACAGGATTCCTGCTGACATAACCTTGCACGTGACCCACTGCAGGTCGTAACGTCAAAGAACTTTGACCTGTCGCGACCTGAAATGACACGAGTGATCCAAACCAATTGACCTGTTGCAGGTCTCGCAACATGGCACTATGACCAGATCACGCGAAACACCACGGTTCTAATCAGCTAGAGATTACTCCCAGCCCCAAATCCCTAGGGTGTCATTTTCTAGGGTTACATACATACATAGGGACCTACGAAACTACATAGGCAATCTAACCTACAATCACATAATTCGTAAATGCGTTGAACTTGATGTTACTAATACTCTCTATGCAGTCTACACGTATAAATTTTATAATAAAATAAAATCAATCAATAAAATCAGCCATCATGAGTCCACTGCTAACAAAGGCCTCCTTCATAGCATTCCATGATTCACACGACCGCGGCAACCTCTGCCACGTCACTCCTGCAAATTTCTCGATCTCGTCTCTCCACCTTCTGTCTGGTCTCCCTCTTCCACACTTCCTATCTCGCGGCGTCCACTCAGTAACACCCTTGCTTCATCATTCATCAGTCGTTCGCACTAACTTCCCTACCCAATTCCACTTCCTCTCTTTTACTGCCTCCACAATATATTTTACTCTAGTCTGCTCTCTCATCTAACTTGTTCTCTTTCGGTCTCTCAGTGTTACTCCCATCACTGATCTCTCCATTCTCCTCTGTGGAGTCCTTAGCTTAGTTTCAATCGCTCTCATCAGTTTCAAAGTCTCACAACCATAGATTATTGGTGGTAGAATGCAATGATTGTAAACTTTACGTTTCAAACATAGAGATAGAGAACCGCTCAGGATTTTATTATACTTACCAAACACTTTCCAACCAATTTTAATGCGTCTTTTTATTTCATTATCATGATCTTTCGTAACTTTCACCATCTGACCTAAATAATTATACTCTTCAACTTCCTCAAGACTCTCACCATCAATTACAATCTCTTTACTTTGAACTTTCGTGTTGAACAAGTCTTCTGTTATTTCTGAAATAAGAATTGTCATCTGCAAATCTTAGGTGTTTCAAATATTCGCCATTAACCTTCAAACATTTTTTTTTTCCAACTCAACCTTCTGAAAATCTCTTCCAAACAAGCTGTGAATAATTTGGGGGAAATTGTATCGCCTTGCTGTACTCCTTTATCTCTTGATATTTTCTGTATCTTTATGTAGTCGAATTATAGCGGTACCTTTCGCATAAATCTTTTCTAAAACTCTTACGATCTTACCCTGTTTGCGAGTCAAAGGCCTTCTCGTAATATACAAAAGCTAAACACAGAGGTATATTGTATTCTGTCGTTTTCTCGATTAGTTGGTTTATCGTCTTATCTGCAAATGGTCTAGAGTCGAATATCCGCTCCTAAAGCCTCCTGTTCTCTCGGTTGGTTTCCATCTAAAACTTGCCTTAGTCTATTTGTAAGGATCTTGGAGAATACTTTATATACGTTTGATAGCAAGCTAATCGGTCGATAGTTACTAAAGTCCTCCTGGTCTCCTTTTTTTGTGAAGCAAAATCACTATAGCATTGCACTACGCATCAGGAACGCTTTCTTGACGTAAGCACTGGGTGTACAACTAATTTCCCTACGTCTTTCAATAGGTCTATTGATATACCATCTTCTTAAGGTGCTTTTCCTAGTTTAATAGTTTTTAGAGCAAATTCTACTTCTTCCTTTGTAATCTCTGGTACACTACTAACGTCTAAACATGAATTTACCGACTCAACTACGGTCTTCGACGAGTAAAGCTCTTGTTAAATTCTTCTACTCTTTTTACCATTTTGTCTCTACATTTATTTCTCCATTTCTACCTTTCAAACATATCATCTGGTGTCTTCCTAAAGCATGTCTGCGCTCGGTCCTTTAATAATTTTATCCTTCCGAATACTCTCCTCTATTTCATCCGTTTCCATTTCTTTTCTCTGATCTCTGCTTTTTGTTGATAAGCTTTAGTTCTACTCTTTCTATTTTGTCTCTCCTGCTTTTAATCTGCATGGTCCTTCTTTTAATTAGGTCAGTTGTAGCTTTGGAGTATTTGTTTTCTTTAATAATTTTTGTACTTCTTATGTTCTCTGCCGATTCCCTAATGATATTCACTAAATTCAAATTAATATCTTCTACGGTGTCCTCGTTAATTCTTAGAGCTTCGAATCTATTTTTAATTTCTAACTGAAATCTCTTATCCTTAACCTTTGCAAGGCTTATTTTCTTTTTTAAAGCTAGTTTATTTCTCTCGGCTCTAAAATTAAATTTAGCTGTGCAACCTACCATCTATGGTCACTACCTATGTTGACTTTATTTATCATCGTAACACTGCTAACGCTTTTGCTTTCATCTCCCAATATGAAGTCTATTTCGTTCTTAGTTTATCCATTTGGACTTCTCCACGTCCATTTACGACCTACACGCTGTTGGAGGAAAGTGTTCATTATTCTCATGTTGTAGTTCTCTGCAAAATTTACTAACATCTCGCCTCTTTCATTTCTTTCACCTACTCCAAACTTGTCAATGAACGTCTCACCTCCTATCTTCTTTCCCATTTTAGCATTGAAGTCGCCTATTACCACTGTGTACTTGCTTTTTTCTTGGTCCATTACCTGACTTAAATCATCATAGAACGACTCAATTACATCGTCTGAACTCTGTGAAGTTGGTGCATCCACTTGAATTATTTTTATGGTGTATATTTTGCAAAGCCTAATCACAATCCAAGCTACCCTGTTCGATAAACTACTGAATTTGACTACGTTACCAGCAACCTCTCGGTTTACCAAGAATCCTACTCCATTAGATCTTTCTTTCTCCTTACTTCTATAGTAGAACAGGTGGTGACCGTCTTGTAATTGTATCAGCTTTTCTTCCGCTCTTCGGTCTTCGCTCAGTCCTACGATGTTCCACTTGATGTTGTATAGTTCTTCCATTAAACTCTCCAGCCTGGTCTTCTGAGAGACTTCTTACGTTGTAAGTATAGATCTTCATTTTCTTCATGTTGTTTAATGTCCACGACTTGGACCTGCTTGGGCAGTGCTTACTAACATTCGGTGGCACACTGCCCGTAAGCATACGAGACAATGCGGTTGGACCTTTAGGAGACGATGATCCAACAGGAACGCCCGGTTTCGTTTTGGTTGTACTGTTCATGT
>NC_134809.1:47179180-47194180 GCF_046742065.1 Oratosquilla oratoria | reverse complement strand
GGAAGAGGTATAGGGGAGGAGAAAAGGTAGTACTAGGAGTAGGAGGAAGAGAAGGAAAAGGAGTGGGGGTAGGAGGAAGACGAGGAGAATAGTGGGATTAAGATTAGGAGGAAACGAAATAGTAGCAGTAGTAAGAGGAGGAGTAGGAAGAGGAAGACGTGGAGATATACATATATTTGCTTACCACAAGACTGACACCGCACCTTGGAAAAACAAGGCCCACCATCACCACCTCCTCCTGTGCGTGACACACACCCTATACATCGCGTTAGATGTCACACTTCAGTGGCTACAAGTATTTCCAAGTTCAACCTCGGGATTCTGTCCTTGTATTCACATTTCCCCTCCCCCTCACCCACTAAGCCTTATGACCACCGAAAACGTTCATTACAGTTCATCATAATTACACACTATATATATATATATATATATATATATGCACAAAATTCACAAGTCACACGTGAATCACAAATATGCAGTGTTTTTCCTCTTCCTAGTGGATTCTGCATATATATATATATATATATATATATATATATATATACACACACACAAGTGGTTTTATTACACATATATACGAGAGAGAGAAGAAAAGGTAAAAGGTGCAGATGGAGATATAATAATGGAAGAGACAGTATGAGGAAGATGGGCAGAGCATTTTAGGGAGTTGCTATATGTGAAGGAGGATAGGGAGCGAAAGGTAGTTGCAGTGGGAAGCGTTAAGAAAATGACAGTGTTTGAGATGAAATGCTGAGAAGTATGGTAAGGGTTACTAGGCTGGATAGATTGAGAAACGAGGAGGTGAGGAGGAGAACGGGGATGGAAAGGGAGTTGGGAGATAGGGTAAATGAAAGAGTATTGGGATGGTTTGGACACATGGAAAGAATGAGTGAAGAGATTAGTACAAGAGGTGTGGAAGGCAGAAGTGGAAGGAGTGAACATGAAGGGGCGACCAAGGATGAGTTGGATGGATGGGGTAAAAGGGGCACTGGGAAAGAGAGGAAAATCCGTTGAGGAAGGACGGGAGAGGACACAAGATTGGGGTGAATGGAGAAGGGTTGTGTATGGATGATGCTGTGATGCGTGGGAGTGGGTGGAGGATGGGGGGTTAGAGAGTATGCGTGTGATATTTTGACGCAGCCCGAAGGGATTTCTCCCCGTCCTCTCTTTTTCCGCATGAGGGGACGGAGAAAGGGGGTTGCCGATTAAATGAAGCGGCCTTGCTGTGGATGTATTGTGTCTTGCTATATTAGTTCTCACTCACGGGAGTGGGTGAGATGCAGGGATAACCCGTCATCCAGGAGGAGCCAAGATAAAAGGGAGGGAGGTAAATGGGAGTGGAGTATGTGGGGATGGAATGGGTGGGAGTGGATTTTATGCTTTTGTTTTTGGCTACCTCATCTTGTAAGGGGGGGGGAAGCCGTTGGTATATGCATGTATGTGTGTGTGTGTGTGTGTGTATATATATATATATATATCCGTGTGTGTGTGTACACAATATAGACAGGAAAGAGTGGAATTAAGAGAAAGAGGAAAAAACAGAAAGGAAAACTAAAGGGTGGTGAAATTGAATCAGTTTCAATGACGACAAAGCAAGATGGCGGATAGGAGGGAGACCTTTCGGTCCATAACGAAGTTGGATCAAAATAGCAGAATAAATATATAAAAGCAAATAAATAAACGAAAAATAAAACAAACCATTAATAAATTTATAGTAAAACAAAACAAATTAAAAATACAAATTAATTAAAAAATTAATTAAACATATATACAAAATAAAACAAACAACGGACATAAAAAAAATTACATAACTTTGCTTATGTGCATATACAAACGCCGTTAAGAGCTGCCTCGGCTGGAATTTTTTTTTATCTTACTGTGGACGCGACCAAATTTTTCTGCAAATCTCAGGTCAAAACCAAACCGCAATATAATAAATACATAAATGAAAAAAAATGTAATAACTACCGACCGGCACGCCCAGATCTTACATCGTATCGGACGAATACTCAAGTCTTTATGAACTTGCTACACTCGTACACTTCCTCGTGATATACAACGCCGTATTTCACGATTAAATACCCATTAAACTGATTAAAGACTTTGGAGAATTCTTTGGAAGCCCAACCAAAAGCCCTTCGAAGAAGCCAGACCAGTTCTACTTTTTCTTAACTTCAGAATTTTAAACTTGAACGATTTTTTTTCCTCAAATAGATACATAATGACTTAAGCGATAGCTGGCTTTCAAGTCCAACACAATACCTACTGCAGAGGAAGCGGAAAAACTACAATCCCTGTTTTCTCATCCGTAAACCATTAGAGCGAGGATGCAGGAGTATCCTCACCCTTCGCTCCCATCATATTCACCCCTTCCACTTCTTTCTGCTTGTATCATGCAAAGATTACCCCCACCTCATCGCTTTCAAATCCTGCCAGTTCATCTCCCTGGCGCACCCTTCTTACGGACCACGTCGTCGACTTCAATCTACAGATTCTTTTCCAACTCGCTCTTGTCACTTACGAACGTTTTCGCTTGTTCGACATCCTGACCAGCTCTTCACGGAATCAGTCATACCATCTACAATGCAGAGAAACACACACACACTGTGGTTTTAAAGTGCTTCTGTAAATATACTGAAGGATTACAAAATATTATTTGAGGTCCTAAAATATATGTAGTACAATAACTTCTAAATGATTCCATGTACTCTGCCAAACACACATTCACCCAGGACACTCGAAATGTCTTTTATGGTTCTTACATCTTAGATCTCAACCTCTGCTCTTATCAAATGACTCTAGTCATGCATTCTAGTCCAGTAGTTCTCAACCATTTTCACTCCATTCCTTCCACGAATTTTAAAAAATTGTCTCCCTTTCGTTTTCTCCCAAAATTCGACCCCATGAAGAAAAATAAACAAGTAAAATTCATAATAAAATGTTAATGAAGAGAAACCCTTTGCTTTATTACAAAGCTGATAATCTTAATTATCTTATATGTCTTCTGCCAAGACAGTAATGGATTTTTATTATTATTATTTTTATTCAGATTCCTCACATTACGTAGAAATGTACAATTCATAACAGCAGCCCATGTTCCCCTTAAATTCTTGTTATGTCTCCCTCATGGCCCTAGACTGAGACCCCCAGTTCTCTCACAGCCCCCACACCCCCTGGAGGAAATATATCAAGTTCTTGCTAATCGCTCTCACTACCAACCTCACTTTTTAATCACTTTCACACTCTCCTCGTCGAGGCTCACCAATGGCAGCTATTTTTCAATTTCGCCTCCGCTTCTCTGCCGCTTTATTTGTGGCCCCCACTCCATAAATCAACCCCAAACAAACAAGAAAATGGACAATTATAATAATAACCTTATTACTGACTGCGCTAGCTTCAACGCAACTCCAACTCTAGAGAAATGTTTTAAGAGACAGGAGGATTTCGATTGACTGAATGGTGTCTATAGGAAGGGAATGCATTGGTTGTGAATAATTTTCATAAACACGACTATTTTTTTCCGTTGGAAGACTTTGTATATACAGATATTCATTATACTATATACATACTTCATTTTTTACAATTCTTTAACCACAGGCTTGCAGTTAGCAGAACTTTTCTGAGTAACACGCACAGGCGCATATACATATATACATACATACACACACATACACGCACACACACACTTTGTAGCTACACTTTAAGAACATAAAATATTTAATTTTTATCACATGCCTAACTTGTATAGCATATCCCACTACCGTCAATCACCACAAACGATTCGAAAGGGGATAAAAAGGAATCCTTTATTGAATATAAAACTGAACCAATTTTTGTTTCCTTTTTCAAGACGAAAACGGAGGCAAACGGCAACTCACTAGGTGGAGGAGGGGAAAGGGATGGTGGGAAGCGGGAGGGGGGAGGGAGGCTGAGGAGGAAAGGGGGGGAAGGAAGGAAGGGGGAGAAGAATGGGGAGGTCGTGGACGTAAACAGGAAAGGCGACACTGTAGATTTAGAATCCAGAGGCTCTCCACCTGTATCATCCAATACTTTATGTATTGCTATTCTTTAGTTTATTGTCTTATACTCTCGATAAAACCACAAATCATCCACCAAGTCCAACTATAAAGTGCCGTCGCTACTGACAAGAGATGGGGGAGGGGAGAAAGCGGAGAAGGAAGGAAAGAGAAGGGGATGGGGGGGGGGGAGTGTCAGTCCCTGTGATGGAACCTTTCCTCCTTCCTCGTGACTGGAAGCCCTAATCACATTAGCTCGCTCCAGCCCGGTGACGTACTTTCTGGGTAAAGGCGGAATACGACAGAAGAGAGGACTGGCAATTTTGAGCTAGGATTTTTTTTTGGGGGGGGGGGGGTTCTGTTGCTCGAACAAACGCATAGTGTAATACTACTACTACTGTTAGAGAGAGACAGAGAGAGGGGAGAGAGAGGGAGAAAGAGAATGAGAGGAAAAATAACAAAAATAAATAAACAAATAAATAAAATACTTCGGTGGCCTCCATGGCGTGAGCTCCATTTTTGTAAATATATCAAATGAACTTAAAAAATTACAAAATATTGTTTGACGTCATAAAACATGTATGTAATAACAAAACTTGTACCTTTGAATATAACCTAAAAAACAAGGAGAGATAGAGAGAGGGGATAAGGAGAGAGAGGAGGAAGAAAGAAAGCGAGTCAGAAATAGAAAGAGGGAGAGAGGGAGGAAGAGAGAGAGAAAGGGGGGAGGGAGAAAGATAGGGAGAGAGGGAAAGGGGGAGAGGGAGAAAGGGGAGAGGAAGAGGGAGATATATTGTCCCCCCCCCAAAGATACAAGCGTTATCATATATATATATATATATATATATATATATATATATATATATTATATATATATATCATATATATGATTATATATATGATTATATATATATATATATCATATATATATATATATATATATATACATATATATATATATATATATATATATCATATACAGTATATGATTATATATCTATATATATATCATATATATTATATATATCTATCATATCATATCATATATACATATATATATACATATATATATACATATATATATATACATATCATATATATATATATATATATATATATATATACATATATACATACGCGAATAAATCACAAAAACACGTGATTCACAAAATGTGTAATAAAACCACTTGGAAAATAAAATGAAAGGTGACCGAACGTTTTCGTCTATTTAAGACATTTTGAAAATGTCTTAAATAGACGAAAACGTTCAGTCACCTTTCATTTTATTTTCCAAGTGGTTTTATTACACACACACACACACACACATATATATATATATATATATATATATATATATATATATATATATATGCGTAAATAACCACTAGGAAAAGTAAACTAACGAAGCAGAGCGCTTTCGTGTAATTACATCTTCAGTGCAGATACAAAGAAGGAATTATAAGATGAAGAAACAAGGTACAGAATATATGACATAGTGAAGAGGGCATTCGGAGAGGTAGTGGAAGAAGTACACGTGACGGACGTATGGGCCGTCCTGGTAGCCAACAAGTATGGGACGTTTGGGCCGTCCTGGTAACCAACAAGTATGGGACAACTGCTCATAATTTATATTACAATTCAAACAATTTTGAATTTTCATGAGAAATAAAACTATCTAATTTGTACAAACCTTGATGAAGATTAACATTTATCCCCTTACTAGATTTGATCAAACTGCATTCAATTAAATTTCTTTCTGTTATGTTGTTGTTGTATGTGATGACTTTAGCGTTATCCCAGTCAACTGGGTGGTTAAAATGGTTCATGTGGTTGAATATACCGCTAGATTGGTTTCCCTCTCTAACGTATTTCTTATGTTGATTGATTCGTGTTGTGAGTGTTTTAGCAGTCTGACCAACATAAAACGAATCAATCAACATAAGAAATACGTTAGAGAGGGAAACCAATCTAGCGGTATATTCAACCACATGAACCATTTTAACCACCCAGTTGACTGGGATAACGCTAAAGTCATCACATACAACAACAACATAACAGAAAGAAATTTAATTGAATGCAGTTTGATCAAATCTAGTAAGGGGATAAATGTTAATCTTCATCAAGGTTTGTACAAATTAGATAGTTTTATTTCTCATGAAAATTCAAAATTGTTTGAATTGTAATATAAATTATGAGCAGTTGTCCCATACTTGTTGGTTACCAGGACGGCCCAAACGTCCCATACTTGTTGGCTACCAGGACGGCCCATACGTCCGTCACGTGTACTTCTTCCACTACCTCTCCGAATGCCCTCTTCACTATGTCATATATTCTGTACCTTGTTTCTTCATCTTATAATTCCTTCTTTGTATCTGCACTGAAGATGTAATTACACGAAAGCGCTCTGCTTCGTTAGTTTACTTTTCCTAGTGGTTATTTACGCATTTGTGAACACACGCTCCTAGTGTTTTTATTGCATATATATATATTTTCCAAAGGAACACCTGGCTAAGTTTACTAGCCTTCTATCCTTCTGGATCAAAGGAACACATTTTAAGAACATAAGAATGAAGGAGACTGCAAGAGACCCTAAGGCCTACAGTAGGCAGTTCCATACATCTTAACACCTCCCATCTCTATCCATATACTATGTTGTTGTTTCAGCACTCACTCATATGGTTACATGGCGGTAGAGAAGACTGAGGAAAGCGGGAAGGAAGCGGGAGGGAAGAGGGAGGAGGAGGGAAGAGGAAAGGAAGAGTGAGGGAAGCTGGACGGAAGAGGGAGGGCAGAGGGTGAGAAGGGGAGAGAAGTCATATGTACGTATTTAATCCGTTCAGGTGCAGAGGGTCCAGTGAATCTTCCTACCACAATTTTATGTTATCAATCAGAAACAAGCCAAGCTGGTCTAGCTAGTAAAACTGCCTTGCATAAGCCTTGTCTCTTGCAGTCTCCTTCATTCTTATGTTCTTCCTTTCCACATTATATTTCGTCCATTACAGGGGAAAGCAGTCAACAATGGAGAACGTAACCCTAAACATTCCACCACCCAAGTGATTTCACTCCCACAAGGGTTTGAGAAAGGACGAGGGGGGGGGGAGAGGGGTAAGGAGGAGAGAGGGGGGACTACATTTGAGTTTTACAAGGTTCAGCAAAGGTTTCTAAAAAGTACACGAGGATATAAAGGCCCCGTCTTTGGTTAAGGACAGACCCCCGGGGTTGTTTTCAGGTATTATGTGTAGGGGCGGGTTGGGGATGTGCAATTTAAAAGGAAAGGAAGGTGGGGAGAGAGGGAGAGCACAAAAGGGGAAGGAAAGACGGGGATCAAGTAGTCGAGGGGAAGAGTTGTGGAGGTGATAAGGTACTGTGGAAGAGAAAAGGGGGAGGGGGTGGGTAGAGTGGACAAAGTTGAGGGGAGGAGATGGGAGAGTTAGAAGGGGAGAGGAAGAATGGGGATATCTGAAAGAGGCAATGGGAGATAAGGGAGGGGATGCGGATGGGAGGGTTAGGAAAGGGAAAGAAGGAGAACGGGGAGGAGAGGAGAGAGAAGGGAGGAAAGGGAAAGAAAGGAAGAGAGATGAGGGGGAGGGAGGGAGGAAAAGAAGAGGATGGAGGAGAGGGGAAGGAAGAGAAGACAGGAGGAGAGGGGAGGGAGGGGAGAAGACGACATGGTGGGAGGATTTGTCACGTACTGCAGATTCTCGACGAGAAGTAAACAGTGCAGAGTAGGGAGGAGAGGGTGGAAGGGGGCATATGGGGGACAGGGATACTATGTGTGTCTGGGGGGGGGGAACAGGGAGGGTAATGTAGTAAGAAAATGCCACAAGGAAAACGGTGCGTGGGAAAGCTGGGGAAATTGGAAGATCTGAGGTGTGCACATAGGGAGGGGGAAATAAGGGAGAAAGTTGGATGAAGGACGGAGAGTAGGTGAAGACGGGGGTGGCGAGGAGGGACGGGTGGGGAAGACAGGGTACAGGGTAGACAGGGGGGCGTGCGGGCTGGCGGGCGTTGGCCAAAAGTAGGACAAATGAAGTTGGCGGTGATGGCTGTGGTGGTATTACTGGTTATGGTGATAGTAGTAGTGCTATGGTGGTATTGGTGGTTTTGGTGGTTATTGGCAAGACCTATACCGAAGAAACAAACATGTGAAGTTGGAAGATGATGGAAGAAGAGGAAGAGGAGGACGATGAAGAGCGAGGAAGAAAAGGAGGAGGAGGAAGGCGAAGGAGAAAGCGAAGGAGTAAGATGAAAGAGGAGGAGACCCAAGATAAAGAGAAGAAAGGTGAGGAAAAGGACTGGGAGAAAAAAAAAAATAATAATAAATAAATAAATAAATAAATAAATAAAAAGGAGGCATTCACTACATAATTCTCTTTGTAATGGCTGTCGCTTGGAAATGTCGAGACGTAAGCCCATGTAATCCTCAAAGTAAACACGCCCACCCACCCACCCACTCGACACGACCGCTCACCTCACCCTTTCACCCCCTACCACCCTTCTTTCAAAACGGGGGAGACAGGAGTGGGTGAGAAGTGGGGGATTTAAGGTGTGTGTGTGTGTGTGTGTGTGTGTGTGTGTGTGTGTGTGTGTGTGTGTGTGTGTGTGTGTAAGTTTACCTAGTATACTGGATAAGAGTTATGCTCGTAGGATACCGTCTCGTGCGTTCCCAATGGTCAATCCTAACGTTTCACTGTCCCGCATTGTTTGGTTTTACTACATCCAAACTATCCCATGAATAAAAATTCTGTATGTAAAGTTATTTGTGTGTGTGTGTGTGTGTGTGTGTGTGTGTGTGTGTGTGTGGAGAGAGAGAGAGAGAGAGAGAGAGAGAGAGAGAGAGAGAGAGAGAGAGAGAGAGAGAGAGAGAGAGAGAGAACCTAACAGGAAGACAAGGGCGAGGGAGGAGCAAAAGAAACGGAGAAAACTGACAATAACATGAGGGAGGGAAGGAGAGGGGGGGGGTATAAGTACAAGTAGAACGACAAGAGGGCAGAGTAGGAAGAAGTGATGTGGTGTAGTGTACTACGTCGTTGATATCCAGAGTTTCCACCCTGCAATAACGATCCTTCCTATCATCCTTAAGTAAGGCCTGAACATGTCAATTAGCCCTTCAACTCCACCCTTCCTCTCCCACCATCAAGAGCTGACCTGCCCCCAATCCCACCCCCAACTATCTAATTACAGTTGTGAGAGAGCAAGTGCCACCACATGCGGGGAGCCCACTTCACACCCCATCTGTGTTCATGTGCCACTCAACGTACTTCTAAAGCCAGACGAGTCTAATCAGCTGGGTAGGGACCCCCCGGAACGATTGTGGGAGTGGCGTCTTGGTCAATAGGGTTGTTACTCCCTCCCGCCCTCCTAGGCAGCATTTCCGCAATTTTTGTATCACTCGCAGTCGAATAGTGACGAACAATTATTTCACTTTTACCTTCTCCCTTCACATCTATCTCCCCTCTCTGACTGGCCCTCTTTTTACACCTGCCTCCTCTGTCAACACCCATTTGTTCCTCTAAACTCCCTCTCAGATAGGCTCTTCCCTTACACCTACCTTCCCCGACCCTCTCTCTTCCTCTGCTTTCAAACCTGCTTGTGTGTGTATAGCCTACGCCACGAGCGTGCATGTTCTCGTCCAAATCTGTCAGACACGACACGCACCGTGACCCAAAGAGTACCAGTTCACAGACCTCACGCTTCTTTTTCTTCGGCATCAAGTCCAAACCAAGATCCACAACGACAGAAGCGCTGGTCAACTACAGTCCATAACAAACCTCTTCATCATTGCTTGTTTTAGCAGGGAAAACGAAAGAGCAGAGGAAAGGAAAGAAGAAAATGCCACGGGAAAAGAGGGGAGGGCAAAAGGAGGAAAATGGGGAGTAGAAAGAGGAATAGGAGGGTCAGGAGTAGGAAGGAAGGAAGAAAGAAGGAAGGGGTAGGAAAAGGGAAATTTTAGGGAAGCAGGAGGGATGGAAGAGGGGGAAGAGGGAAACAGGAGAGAAGGAAGAGGGGGGAGCAGGAGGAAAGAGGGTGAGAAGGGAAAGGGAAGAGGATGAGAAGGGGAAGGGAAGAGGATGAGAAGGGGAAGGGAAGAGGATGAGAAGGGGAAGGGAAGAGGATGAGAAGGGGAGGTAAGAGGGTGAGAAGGGGGAGGTAAGAGGGTGAGAAGGGGGAGGTAAGAGGGTGAGAAGGGGGAGGTAAGAGGGTGAGAAGGGGGAGGTCAGAGGGAAGGAAGAGTATGGGCAGAAGGAAGGAAGGAGGAAGGAGGAGGAAGGAGGAGGGAAGAGGGTGGAAAGATGGGAAGGAAATAGGAGGGAAGAGGGAAGGAAGCGGGAGGGAGGAAGCGGGAGGGAAGCGGGAGGGAAGAGGGAGGGAAGGGGAAGGAAGATGGAGGAAAGGAAGTGGAAGGGGAGAGTGAGGGATGCGGAAAGGAAACGGAAGGGAAGCGGGAAGGAAGGCGGGAGGGTAGAGGGAAAGAGGATGGAAGGAAGGAAGCGGGAGGTAAGAGTGAGGGAAATGGGAAGGAAATGGGAGGGAAGAGGGAGAAAAGGAAGCGGGAGGTAAGAGTGAGGGAAGCGGGAGGGAAGAGGGAGGGAAGAGGGAGGGAAGCGGGAGGGAAGAGGGAGGGCAGAGGGTGGGAAGCTGGCGAGAAGAGGGAGGGAAATGGGAGGGAAGGTGGTAAGCGGTTGGGAAGAGGAATGAAAGTGGGAAGGAAGAGGATGGGATGTGGAAGGGAGGGAGGGAGGGAAATGGGGATGGTTCTTAGTGTCTACAATGACGCCATATGCACACAAGAGTTGGTCAGTCGGTAGGTTGGTCGGTGTGTCTGTAGGTAGGTAAGTAGGTAGGTAGGTAGGTAGGTAGGTCGGTAAGTCGCGGGCCACCCAAGACGGCACCTGCTTTCTCCGCCATTACCGTAGTACATCAGGTGGTGACCCCCAGACAGGCCTCTAGCGGGGCGACGTGTGTGTGTGTGTGTGTGTGTGTGTGTGTGTGTGTGTGTGTGTGTGTGTGTGTGTGTGTGTGTGTGTGTGTGAGAGAGAGAGAGAGAGAGAGAGAGAGAGAGAGAGAGAGAGAGAGAGAGAGAGAGAGAGAGAGAGAGAGAGAGAGAGAGAGAGAGAGAGAGAGAGAGAGAGAGAGAGCAATCACTACACCGCCGGCGCCGGCCATCTATCAGGCCACAGACAAAGCTCGCGTCTTTTGTCTGGCCGGCGAAGGCGGACAGGGCGACCGTCCTAAGCCGGCTGTAAAACTGTAAGAATTATCCACGACAATGGAAGTTAATCAATGAGTTTGGCGCCAGGCTATTCTATTCAGCAACACGTGACTCCCCACTCCATCCCCCTACCCCATCCCGTAACGAATGGGCACTTTGCCTTTCAGTGCCAACAGCGAACTTCATGTCTTCGTTCTGGCTAACGTTTGGCGAACGTAGCTTAGTCTGGGAAGATAATACATACATACACACACACACACACACACAAAGAAAGAAGAGGATATGGGGTGGGGGAAGGGAGTAATTCACCAGCTCACATTTTAGTACCATCGCCTCGAGTTGACAGCCTACCTGAAAAGAAAGAAAAATAATTTTACAAAAATGTATCTTTCGACATTAAGAATTAATTAACTTCTTAATTACTCAATGGCCAGCCTTAGTGGCATACTTATAAGAACCTTGTATCATCTAGATACTGGTAAGGCGCTGACAGCCACTAACAATACTCATACCCCAGGGCATCTACAGGCCGACTCTATTGATATCTTAAAAACACCCTTCCCGTGGTAGACGGTGAGCAGCCTACGCCAGGAGGCGCTGAGTAGCTGCGGTCGAAGCCGTCACCTTTGCTAGATTATGTGCTCTGTGGACTGTTCACAAAGAGTCAATGCAACTGGGAATAGGAAAAAGAGTCAGGAGGCACTTTTGATTACGCGTGATACCGAAGCCACCCCATCATTATGCAAACAAACCACAAGGCTATAATACCAAGCACGAAGCAAAAGGAATGCTTCGAAGCACACCAGCTCATCAAGGCTCAAGCAGCCACTGATCAGCCAGAACCACCCTCCCTCTCCCCCCCACCCAACACACATCCCTCATCCGAGTAGTTATACAAGCGGGTGAGAGAACCACAGACACGCAAGGCAGAGCATGACTGACTGGATTTTTTTTTAGGGGGGGGGGAGCTTTAGGATTAAGTGCGTTAGATGAGGTATTCCACACTCGAACGAATACATAAATTAACCTGAAGAAATACACACACAATATATGTGTATATACTATATATGTGTGTATGTGTGTGTGTGTTTGCTTACATTCGGTGGCACACTGCTCATAAGCACAATAAATTTCTACTCCTTCTGAAACCAGAATAATGCCTTCCACAAATCTTGACCGGATTAAAATATTCATAATTAATCATCAAACCTTTCCCTTCTCAGCTACTTAACTTCTAAGCTACTATGAATAGCTTGGATGAAACTATCGCTTTGTTGTACTCCCGTCTCGATTTTTATATTTTTTCTACATCTATGTTGTTTAATTACATCACTCCCTTTGGCATCAATGTTTTCTAGAACAAGAAGAGATATGAAGAACAAAGTAACAACGAGGACACCACCGTGGGCATGAAGTGTAATATATACATCATAATAATAATAATATACATACACAAACACACATATACATATGTAAATATATACATGTACACCCACACACATGACAAGCTGAGTGTCTGATGTCAGCCGAGATGCCTTATATTTACAAGTTTCCTCAAATCCTTAGTCAGCAAGAGGGAAGATCCGTAAGGACGAACGAGACCCCACATCAACAAGAAAAATCCATGGCGGCGGCCTCCCAGGGCAAGTGGCACCCATCGCCACGTCTTCCTGGAGGAATATCATCACCAGGGCCGGGCCCATCGACACTTCGTCATCACTAGCTACGCCTCCTTCAGGAGGAGAGGAGAGCCGCCTCCGTGTTGTGTTCGTCCTTCTCTCATCCTTCTCTTGTCCAGGGACGCAAGACTCGTGGAAGCGGTGGTGGACCTCCAAGGACGAGCTGAGTGCCATCGCACCAGTAACCATCTATTGCTGTTCTTGTTGCCAGCTGCCCTTCCCGCTGGGCAGTGGCCTCCCCTCAGCTAAAGAAGGTAGTGGGCTGAGGAACCATGCAGAACGAACAACCACATGGTGACGTCATCCCACTCCCCTCCCCACCGCGCAGCTCAAAGTGATCCTCGGAATACCCCCTAGACTCCTAGAGGCAATTCCGTCCTTCTCAAGGTTCTTCTACTCGAGCTCGAGTCACGAGCTCAGGAGAGGAACTTCCTGAAGATCATGACTCCTGCAGGAATCTCTCCCTCTCATCTTCATATTTGTCAAATTCTGCGAAGCCATGAGTCGACTAACTTGTTCCCCGTATACTAGCTCAAGTCAGAAATTTTTAAGTCCATTGCTTCACCGGAATTTATTATCATTATCATAGAGTACTAGTAGTAGTAGTAGTACTAGTAGCAGTAATACAGGCTTGTGCATCTCTATGACTACAAGAGCTTTGTCGATTGAGACACGAAAATATCATCAGGGTTAATATTTTATGGGGGTTAAATACGTTCAATATACTCAATCAATATGCCATTTCGAGCCCACTGCTGAACAAAGGCCTCCCTCATACCATTGTTCAGTTGTTTAATATAGTATCTATAATTAATGTGATTATGCACTGTGACATGCACGTCAGAGTACATCATGCATAATCGGCGGCAGATGTATCGGTATCGGCTGATAAGGCAAATCCAATTAACCTACAGTCGGCTAATTTGCAAATTGGTGCATCATTAATATATGGATATACATGTGTGAGAAAGAAAGTGAGAAAGAGAGAGAGAGAGAGAGAGAGAGAGAGAGAGAGAGAGAGAGAGAGAGAGAGAGAGAGAGAGAGAGAGAGGGAGAGAGAGGGGGGAGGGAGGGGCATGTGTGAAAACAAACTAACAACGTATGACAGAACCATCTCCTATTCTTAACCCCCCCCATCTCTCCCTTCACATATTCTCACCTTCAGGGGGCATTTCTCCTCTCCATGCAACCCTGAGTTGATGCCGTCTCTTGCCCCCACCTCTCACTCCCCTCCCCTCTCCTCCCGACTTAAAAACAGGTGTTGGTATTTCCTCCTCCCCTTGCTTGCTTCCTCACAAGTTCCCACTCCATTTATCAAAACATAATTATACTGATGATGGTGGCGGTGGTGGAAGGCGATCTGTTTTAAGAAAACATTCTTAGAAAAACGTTGTCAAGTAATTTCCTTGCTGTGCAACCATCCCATGGTGTCATTACACCAAGCCTAGATCGTGTAGTCACATACCCAAGGTGTAGTGTACAGCCTTATTTCTTCAGAAATCTACACATGTTAATGTACAAAGTACTACCGGAAAGTGTAAAAGGCCATTTACACGGTCAAACGGTTTGTCAAACCCGGTTCGTCAAACAAGCGTTTGAAGTGATGTTTGACCGTGTGAATGGGGTATTTGTTTGTCAAACGTGTTTGACATAAATACAGCATTCACACGGTCAAACATCACTTCAAACATTTGTTTGACAAACCAGGTTTGACAAACAGTTTGATCATGTAAATGGCCTTTAACACAAGGCTAAGTGTGTATCTAAATCTACATAAGTACACACACATACACACCTACATATGTGTACACACATATATCCTCACATAAATCCTTTGCTATAGCGACAACTCTCGATTCTATTTTGACAAACGACAAACGATTTTATTCAATGGTGGAGGTGGGAGAGAGGGGAATCTTTTACAGAATCTCTTTTTCAATGTGTGTACGTACGTGTGTGTGTGTGTGTGTGTGTGTGTGTGTGTGTGTGTGTGTGTGTGTGTGTGTGTGTGTGTGTGTGTGTGTGCGCGCGTCTTCTTTCAAACCGGTCTATGCGCCTCTCTTTTGTCCTCAGGAGGAGGGGGTGGTGTAGG
>NC_134809.1:47164180-47174180 GCF_046742065.1 Oratosquilla oratoria | reverse complement strand
TCTCTCCCTTATACTCACTTCCAGTCTGCTGCCACTTTCACCCCTGGTACATCTCATCACCTTACTATTTTACCCACATTTATCTTCAACTTCCTCCTTTCACACAATTTCCCAAGCTCTGTCACTAACTTCCACAATCAATCCTCTGACCCTGCAACAAGCGCAGTGTCGTCCGCAAACAACAGCTGGTTTATCTTCAACTTTTCTTCATTTTCTTTAACCATCTCCAACCCCTGACCCACCACTCTTGCATTTACCTCTCACACCACCCCATCCATGTATAAATTGAACACCCAGGGTGACATAACACATCCCTGACGAGGTCCTACCTTTACCTCAATCCACTCTCTCCATTTCTAATCCCGACACACGCTCTACTGATCTCGTAAAAACTCCGTCTATTGATTAATTTCCTACCCTAGCATTAAGGTCTTCCAATACCACTACATTGACGTTCCTCCCTAATCCCTCTATGCAGTCATTTAAATCTATCCAAAAAGCCTCCCTTTCTTCTACACTCTTCTCACTACCAGGCTCATATGCACTTACAAAAAAACCCACGTCTCCTTTCCCAGTTTCACCATCATCCACATTAACCTTAAAGAAACCTCCTTCCACTCCACTACACGTTTACCTATCTCTTCACTAACTGGTATAGCCACCCCTTCCCTCCCTCGCCCTCTCTTCACTCCCGAGAAACTACACTCCCAAACTCACACTCGCCCCTCCCTCTCAACTTAGTTTCACCCAAAGCCAACACATCCATCTTTCTTCTCACAAACATACTACCTATCTCTTCCCTTTTACTCTCATCTGTACCACATCCACGCACATTAAAAGACCCAAACCTTAGGGTACTGGTTGGAAAACTCCTAGACCCTCTTATGCCTTTACTTTCTTAAGGAATATCCCCTGTGGGGCTACAGGGAGAAGGATGCCTAGTCTCAATCCCCGTTCAGTTTTTCTCGCTTCTTACGATCCAAGTGGGAATACTTGGTAGCTGCATTCTATCCCCCACCACAGGGTTGGCGAAACAAGGAAATGGATATTCAGATAATTGGTACAGGACAGCAACAAGGGTTTGGGGGACAGCATAACGGAGGGACAGTACCAGTATAATAAAGAAAAAAGGTGTTTGAATGTGTTTTAGATGAGGTAACTGAGAAGTATGATAGAGGTTACTAGGCTGGATAGTGTGAAATGAGGAGGTGAGGAGGAGAACAGGGGTGGTAAGGGAGTTGTATGATAGGGTGAATGAAAGAGTATTGGGATGGTTTGGACACAGAAAGAATGAGTGAAGAAAGACTAGTAAATATGTTATTAACAAGGCACAGCAAATATCTAAGAAATCTTTTTACAGGTTAACCCAAAGACAACAATTCTGTAATAAAAACATACTTTCTCTTCCATTCCACGAGAATTTGATCAGTCTTTCATATTTTAGCACCTTTGGAATACAAGTTGTCTCTAAAAATAACAACACTGTAAAAAGCCTATTGATAAAAAATTCAGAGAAGGGTGTGTTTATAGCATTCCATGTAAAGAATGTAATTTTAAATATATAGGTCAAACTGGTTAAGATCCGAATTTGAGGATAAGCCAGCATAAATATAACGTTAGAAAAGGGTAAATGTCAAGTAGGTTATATGCGCACATGAGAGACTGTAATCATTGCAGTGAATGGAATAAAACTGAAAAAATTGTCTTCAATAAAAACATTATGGAGAGGAATATTATCGAATCATGCTATATCATGAGTACCTTTGAGAACAACATGAATATGAGTTTGGGATTGTACAAATTGGATAATTTTATTAAGAAAATTGTCAATGATAGACTTGTAACCTGACCTCTGTTGACCTAGCCACAGTGGACTTTTATTAGTTTCTTTTATGTTCTGTATGTATATTAATGTCCTTATTTCTCTTGCTTTGTATTGTACCTCTGAAGATGTCTTAAATGTACGAAAATGTTCGGTCACCAAATTTTCATTTTCCTTGTGGTTACTTGCATATTTTGTGAACCACGTGCTGTTTAGGATTTATTTACACACACACGTTTTTGTAAAGTGCCAAACGTCAATGATTAAAACTCCAACGATTCTCGGTGTTTATCTCACCACGCTATCACTCATTTTGTCATCCATCCTTTAAAAAAAAAAAAAAAAAAAAAAAAAATTATATATATATATATATATATATTTAAGATTATTTCAGACAAATGCCCTACCCCACCCGCATTCTCATATATATATATATATATATATATAAAATATATATGTATATATAATATATATGTATATATAATATATATGTATATATAAAATATATGTATATATTATATATAATATATATAGATAACATATATATATATACATAAATATATATACATAAATATATATACATTATATATATATATATACATAAACATATATATACACATACATATATATACATACATATACATATTATATATATATATATATATACACATATACATATATATATATATACACACATATATATACACATATACATATATATATATATATATACTGTATATATATAAATGTATATATATATATTGTATATATATATATACTGTATATATATATATACTGTATATATATATATACTGTATATATATATATAATGTATATATATATATATATATATATATATATATATATAATTATATATATATGCATACTTATGTATATATTTATATATATATACATATATATATATAATATATATATATATATATATATATATATATATATATATCACAACTGACACCATAATCGCAAGAAAGTTGAATAAGCGAATCTATAAATTTCGATTTCTAACTGCAATCCTCTTCAGTAGTGTCTACTAGATTTACAAACGTGTTACATTTTCACCATATATATATATATATATATATATATATATACACACACACGTGTACGTGTGTGTGTGTGTGTGTGTGTGTGTGTGTGCGCTCGTAAGTGCATGTATGCGTGTATGTCCGCACGTACATTCAAACGCGTAACCAATGGTCAGGGTTATACTGCAACAAAACCCGGATGATGTTCAGATTGCCGAACCATACGAGCATATATATCGCCGAACTCTACGGCATATATAAAGCCTTAGAATATGCTCATTCCGACACACATAGTAAATTCGTCATATTCACAGATTCATTAAGTGCACTAAAATCAATCAAGACAGGTAACCATATGGAGAACTTCCTCTTGGGCAAAATCATTAGCACATTGTCGATAACTAGCAAGTCCATTACTCTCTCTTGGGTTCCCAGTCACATTGGGATCTTCGGGAATGAGAAAGCGGACATCTTAGCCAAAACTGCTTTAGAAATAGACTCTATTACCGACATACCCCTGGACATAGGCACCTTCAATTCCATACTAAGAAAACAATTACACACCCACTGGCAACTCCAGTGGAACAATCTCGACATTTCTCACAAACAAAAGGAACACATAACAGATTGGTCGACATCATACAGAAATAAAAGACTCGAGGAAATCGCCATAGCAAGACTGAGGATGAACTCGACCCGCCTCACCCACTTAAAACCATATATTGACGGCGTATTTCCTCCCCAATGCAACACATGCAACACTATACTATCCATAAGACACATACTCCTACACTGCTCAAAATACAACACACAGCGCCAAGCGCTCATACAACATTGCCAAATTAAGAAAATTCAGCTGAGCACCACAAATCTTTTGACAGACGACCGTTTACTTATTGACAAAGTAGTATTTTATTTGCGCACTACTGGACTATTGTGGGAATTATAATGGTAGAATAAAAAGGATCGCAGGTTCACACCGGGCTTAATGACCTCATTATAGGTCGATAGCCTTAAAGATCCAAAAAAAAAAAAAAAAAAAAAAAAACCAATGGTGGCTACCATCTACCTTGGCAATCCAAGCACACAGGGTAATGGTGGTGTCTCGAGACCTGACGCAAGTAGCTCCTCACCAGCCTCTGCGTCGGACGATCTCCTCCTCCTCGAGTGCGACATGATCAACTCGAGAGCAATTTCCTTCGAGGAAACGACTCCCCCGCATCCCCATCGGCGGGGGAGTGGAGGGAGTGCCTTGGGTTACACCACCAGCTGTTGACACATCGCATTCCCTGAACGGACCGTCTCACTATCTGAGCTGCTCCCCCTCCTCCTCCTCCTACTGCAGCTACAACGAGGAGTACTCCATCTAATTCTCTGCCGCCACCGTCGCCGGAGAGTCCTCATTCAAGACGCGGCGCCGCGGGGTTGAAATACCTCGTCAATGTTCTCAGAGGAACGTGGCACGCACGCACACACACACAAACACACAGAGAGAGATAGAGATAGAGATAGAGAGAGAGAGAAAGGGGGAGGAGGGAGAGAGAGAGGGGAGGCAGGGAGAGAGGGAGGAGGGCAGAGGGAGAAGGGGGAGAGATGGAAAGAAGGAGAAAGAGGGAAAGGGTGGAGGTGAGAAGAAATGAGAGAAAGAGTGCAGCGAGGCCGAGGGAGAAAGGCCCTAAGTCGCGTTCTCCTCCTGGAAGACGGGCGTCTG
Organism: Oratosquilla oratoria; assembly: GCF_046742065.1. Lineage (NCBI taxonomy): Eukaryota > Metazoa > Arthropoda > Malacostraca > Stomatopoda > Squillidae > Oratosquilla > Oratosquilla oratoria. The sequence continues at coordinate 47,169,601 of NC_134809.1, read as the reverse complement.
GCTGATACCATTTCCCCGTCGCCGCGGTGGCGAAAGAGTGCCAGGGGTATAATTAGGGAAATTCCCCCAATAAATCTCCTGAAGGGGCTCCCGAAGAGGCTCGCTGACGGGACCCTATTACTCGCAACAACACAGGTTCCTCCTCCTTGACGAAGTCAGATCGCCTCTTCGTCATTAATCGGTTCAACAACGTGACCCCTCTTCTGTCCTCCCTGTCCTCACAGGAAGAAAACACCCGATTTTATGCCTATCAGGGGATGGACGCTGGTGTGAACGATGTCCCTAGGGTTTGAGACCCCGTTTCATGAGAGAATTGCCGTCGCCTCGCCTGCAATGAGGTCTGGAAGACCTCATCTGAAGCAAGACGTGCGTCACCGTCTTGATGGAGGGTTATATTAAGTGACCAACTACATACCATCTACCCTTCTCCCATCAATCCTTTCAACCCTTATCCTCTACTCACGCACGCGCACGCACACGCACACACACAAGTATTCCATCCGTTATACGTACACCAGACTGAAGAGAGGTAAGAATTGTCAGCGGTCGATACTAGTGCAGGTCACATTCCCTGTGCACACAAACGAAACACGAAAGATAAAAACAATCTTAAACCCTTGCGTACCGGTGCCACACTGCCTTAGACACTGGCTGTCGCCAGGCTATTTCATTCTCCTCAAAGGCAGCCACCCCCCCCCTCCTGGAGGCGGAGAGGCGAAAAAAGAGATTCCTTTTTTTTATTCTCTCTGTTGTGCAAAATCAATACCATAGGAAAAATAGATAGTTAATATATGGTCTTGTAGGAAGATCTGTATAGGCCACACGACTACAGTCAAAACTGGAACATGGACCTCAATAGCTGTAAATACAGCGTCATAGATAGAACGAAAAACAGACTGATAGTGAGAGATAAACAAAAATAAGTAGATACACAGAGAGGGATAGGAAGTCAGCGAAAGATAGATAGATAGAGAGAGAGGGGGGGGGCGGGCTTACACCCAGATTCACTCGTCTGTGACCTAATCCATCAAGGCCACCCTTAACATTAACCCAGTCAAAGCAAAGCAGCGTAGGGAACTCGCGGCAGCAGCACGAGAAGAGTTCGCAATCAACGCGCTACAGCAACTCAAAAGATACATATATACACACAAGCAAGATGACTGCACATATGTGAATACCAAGTGCACAACTACATATATCTTCAGTGTCGAGTACCGGGTTGGTTTCTATTGTACTGTACTTGGGTAAAACCAAACACGTTCCCAGATGAGCCTGTCAACATATGGGACCACAATTGGCCACAAAAGGTCCACACGATGCAAGTGCCACAATGGTGCCACACGAGGCAATACGAGGCCACAGGGGAAGACGACGCCCTACGGTGCTACACAGGACCTCATGAGGGCACAACGGTGACACAACAGGGTCGCATGGGACCAGTGCACCCCACCCTCCTTCCCATGAACCGGGATGACTAAGAGGAGCAGCAGTCGAGTAAAAACTCGAGAGAGACATTCTTGCTCTACGCCGCTTCCTCGCCGCCGCCGCCTTCCGCGAAACGACACGACGATACGTGGCACTCTCATTCCCGTCCACCAAACAATGTTTACGATTTGTGTGTGTGTGTGTGTGTGTGTGTGTGTGTGTGTTCATGTGCGTGTGTATGTGTGTGTGTGTGTGTGTTTATGTGTGTCATTCACCACAGTCCTGGATCACGAAATGGACTCGTGATTGTCATATTACTCTCCCGAATGAGAGCTCAGAGCTTGCGTATGGTCCGATCATGGTTAATATTGTGTTCTTATATGAACACATAGTCACGATGCACATATGGTCATGCTAGTCGCGACACGGAAAAAAAGCCGAGCTCAGTTCGGGTGAGTGACACGAGTTCAGGCAGAATATTAAAATCTTCGTTAAAATTAAATATTACACAAATAAAAATAATTGTTTCATAGAATATACATGAATATTATTTACCAATTAGAGTAGCTGGTGTGCTCTTGTATGCAGCACGTAAGAAAAGATGGGTGAAACGAAGTCTTGATTATGATGTAGACGAGTCTTGATTTTGATTGCTAAAGTCGCACTCTCTAGCCTCGGGAACAAATGGGTTTGTGATGTGACGCTGATGCACGATAACTTCTGGCAGGGGATTCTTCTGGAAGTCGGGAATCCATAAGATATTGTTTGCGGTTTCGTAGTTAAGAAATAACAGTGTCGAGTCGCATGCAGTCCACGGGCCAAATGCAGTTGTGCCGTCATGCCTGTGGGAATGACAATTTGATGTCTGGCTTCAAAACTGGTCCAGAGGGACATTCGGCGATAACCATTTGCGCATTAGAATACCTTGTTCAAGGTAACATGGAGATAATGTCTCGGACTGTGCTTTGGTCACACATTGATCCCAAAAGGGTGAAAGGGTTTTATCTTCCTTCTGGCCTTTAATTAATGATTCCCTAGTCACATCTACGGTGGGCAAGAAGTGAAGACTCGTCTGATGAACCTGCTCTAATTGATCTGTGAACCCGAGACTGTTTCAGAGGACCTCAAGAATGTCAACAATGTCACAATTTTCAAAAAAGGGGACTGTGTGAATTGCGGTGACTACCGCGGCATTTCCCTTCTCAGCATAGCCGGGAAAATCTTCGACCGCGTCTTCCTCGACAGACTCCTAAAGCTACCAGACTCAGTGCGGCTTCAGACCATCCCGCAGCACAGTAGACATGATCTTCTACGCACGACAACTCCAGGGAAAGAGTCGAGAACAGCAGGAGCCGCTCATGTACATTATTTTGGGACCTACGCAAAGCCTTGACAAAGTTCCGAGACCGGCAATGTGAGCCGTCCTTGCCCCCCCCCCACCTTTTTTTGTGGGGGTGAGGGGTTAGTGGATTCTTCAAGCTCTCCTGACTCCGCTCGACCGCCAAGACATCCAAAGTGTCAGGGAACTCCAATACACGGACGACAATGCCACCCTAAATCGGTTCCCGGAACACCTACAGCAAACAGTAGACTCTACGTAAACGCCTATCAGTGCTTCGGGATGCAGGTCAATACAGAGAAGACCAAGCTACTGGCCCAACCACCTCCCAACCAGGCCACACCTGACGCCAATGCACATATCGGCGATCAACCAGTGGAGAGTGTGGACAACTTCACCTATCTGGGTAGAATTCTCTCATGAATGATCATGTGTAAAAAGGACATTGTAAACCGGATCAAGGCAGCCCACTCAGCCAATGGACGTCTCGTTCATCGCGTCCTCATTAACTGCACTAAAAACATGGTGTTCCGGGCCGTGGTTCTTTCCACCTTGCTGTGTGCGCGTGAAACCTAGACCCTCTGCAAACACATTAAATGCCTCGAGTTTCCAACCGACCAAACTCCGGCATATCCTCCGGATTCCCTGGAAGGATTGCATCATCAACAATGAGGTCCTCTTCCGCACGACCTTCCCCAGTGTAGAGGCTACTATCCTACAGTAACGTCTCCGTTGGGCGGGACATGTCGCCTAAATGGAGAACTGCCTCATGGAAAAAGACCACGTAGAGTTCCCAAGCACCAATACAAGGACCAGCTCAAGTTCCCTTTGACACAAGTTAGTATTCCTCCAACTGATTGGGAGGACATAGCTCAGAACCGGGAAGCGTAAAGGGCTTCGAAACTCGACGGAGAGAACAGGATAAACAACGATGCGAGGAGAGGACGGCGACTCAGCCCTAACAGATCCTCCCCTGCGATTCATGCCCGCGGTTTTTCAGGCACCGACTGGGATTGCATAGCCATATTAGACATGGACATGAAGGAACATTCTGACCAGAATGAAATGAAATACTTCCTTTTCTCGAACAGCGATGGGATGCCGACATCCCCACACCACAGAAATATATATATATACACACACACTTCATTAAAAGTGATGGCTGATTGTGTATTCATTATTTTCTTAAATGTATTTTCCATATTTTTACTATGGACTATGTTCCTTTGAAAGGAGGTTTATGACTTCACTGTATGTCATGTTTGCTACTTTCAATGAAGTATGTACAAGAGAAAATCTCCTGCCCATATATATATATATATATATATATATATATATATATATATTACACGCATGCATATACATACATATGGTGAAGCAGTTGTCCTCGCATGTTCTCACGACCCCTCGACCTGCACGATGTACCAGGAGAATCGCCCAACCGACTGCGTTGGGACGGACAGCGGTTCTTTGAGGAACGCACGTGCAGCACCTAACTCCATGAGTTCCATCCAGACTAGATCAGCGGCCTGAGAAGGTATTGCCCATCAAGGACTCGTACCAGCTTCACCACCGGCTATAAGTTCAGCTTCAGTCTCAGTAAAATTAAATTAGGACGGAAGTTAGCAGTCGACTTGGTTCTTCGGGAGTTAGATCAACTTCCAACTTGGAGGCTTTTAGAACTCCTTTAGCTCAGTCGGTAGAGCTTTGACCTAGCGTCACGCAAGGCCGCGGCTCAAATCCCGGGGAGACTGTCGCAATTATTTTATGTACATGTTATATATATATATATATATATATATATATATATATATATATATATATATACAATATATATAATATACATTTAATATATATATATATATACAATATAATATACATTTAATATATATATATATATATATACAATATATATAATATACATTTAATATATATATATATATATATATATAAAAAAGTACATATATACATATAATATATATAATATACAACGCGAAATCACAAGTACCACTTACACGGTAATAGACTGCTCAAAAGGATAGAAGCGCCACTCAACCTTAAGTACTGATAAAGTCTTCCCATACCATATCGGAGAGATATCAATAGCACATGGGCTTCAAACACTTATCTAAAAATTACATAATCATGAGGAGACTCACGAGATATCTCCAAATCACCGCAGAAGCTGCGTCACAGTGCCGACTTCACACCAACATGATATCTCTTGGAAGCTTTCTCACGCTTTCTTCGTCAAATCTGTCGCTTTCCGAGAAGTCAAGGAGGCGGAGGATGAGGAGGACTTCAAAGTTCTTCACACTTCCAAGAACTTCTACTCTATACACCAGAATACTCACAAGATTTAGGGTCTGGGAGGGTAGGGGTGTAGGAGGCTAGGATTGTAGGAGGGCTTGAGGCGTAGATGGCTCGAAGGGGTGTAGAGGTGAGGGTGTTGTTACTCTTCTATTTCTACTTTTCTGTGGCAAAATTTCCCCCCATAATCTTTATTCATGATATTCAAGACCTCACACGCGACTCCAGGGGCGTCTGATTAATTCCATCTTTTAGATTTCATTTTTATTTTCACATCTTCAACTCGAAGCCCACATTCTGATCGTACAGAATAAAGTCGAAATGGTTAAAGCTGGTTCATATTACAT